>NW_006443292.1:592429-618572 GCF_000325575.1 Pteropus alecto | reverse complement strand
AGCAGGGCCTCTGTGTGGCTTGAAATGTTGAGAAAAAATGACATAGAGCTAGAAAGGTAGCCCAGAATCACGTCAGTTATAACCAGACATTAGAGTTCCATGACCCCTGAGGGAGGTATTAGTCTCCATGTTAAAAACAAAGAAAATTTGAGACCAGTGAAGTTTGAGGACCTAAGACTATACGTATCACTAGAACTGGGTTATTAAAAACCTATGCTTTTCTTCAATGTGGTATTGTAAAGACCTAAGAACCATAAAGAATCAGAGGAGACAACTGAAAGCCCTAATTAAAGACAAATTTTAAGACTGCATCTCAATCATGGAGAAAGTGCCCCTTACTTACACTGAAAAATATAGACTTGTTCTCTGGACAAACATGGATGCCCAAGCCTCCTAGTTGTTGCTTAGCATGGGCCGTGCTAACAAATGAAATCATCCATGGAGTGCCCTGCTGTTTCCTACCCAGTTGTCTTCTATTTCCTCAAAGTCGTTCTTTGCCAAGGAAGCTGTAGCCTCTCTGCATTACTACATGGACATTGAGGCTGATACAAGGAAGAATCTCTGGAGACTGGTGGGTCTTGGGTCATCCTGAGCCCTGAGTGGGTCACAGCCACAGGTGTCCTTGCTAGAGATTAAGAGGGTTTCTTTGGTTAATCTTTCCATTCCATAGGCCTTGGAGAACATCTCCTAAGCAAAGAGAAGATAGCTAAGAGATACCCACATGTACACACCCACTTTTACCCAGGTGGCGGCCAGTACCTGGGCAGAGCTGCACACCAAGAGCACCTAAAGCTGTCTGAACTACATCGCAACCCTCAGAGACATTCACCCCAGCTAAAGAACAAGCACAAATAAAGGCTGCCTTTTCCTCATTATCTCCCTCTCCCCCCATTACCATCTGCAAGAGGTCAGTCTTTAGACCGCCAGGCCAGAAAGGTTGACAAAGAGGCTCTCTTGGACCAAATTCTAGTCTGGCTCTTCTGAAACTTCTTCCCAACTAGACCTCAACTTTAGACTTCGTATCTGTCTTTGAATTGCCCAGTTTTAGCAAGAATTCTGCTAAATCAGTTTAGCCAGAATCCCCCACCCTCAATATCTGATCACTCTGGATATCTGATCAAATTCCATATTCCCCACCATTCCTCAGATGACGTCTGGTCACCCTGGCCTCACTTCAGCAAGAATTCCCCCTTACTCCTGATGTTCCCTCTTAGTAATTCTCCATCCACTGACCCCCACACCACTCATTAACTGTAAATCCCACTTGTCCATGTTGTATTCATAGGTGAGCCCTGAAGTCTCTTTTCCTCTATTTGTTTCTAAATAGAATCTGTTTCCACCATTTTAATTATTGTCCAGCTCTGGTTTTTCTTTCACAAAGTTGGCAGGAACATGAGCTCCAAGAGTTGACCCCACTCATTCAAGCCATGCCTCCGACTTTCCAATATGGCGGTTGATATCCCAAGTACAAATGTTGAGTCTCTTCCCTTTGTTTCCCCACCACTCCCACTTGAGCACAAAGTGGAAATGCCAGTCAGTCATGCAGCATGGTTCCAGTGCACATTTAGAAGAGTCGAGACCTTTTTCTAAATCCTCTACTGAAAAAGAATTAGAAAGTTTCTATCATCCTGTATTATAAACATTTCTGGGACAAACATCCTTGTGCATAACTCTTTGCTCACTTGCCTAATTATTTTCTTAGACATCCCTAAAAGTGAACGTGCTGAATCAATCATTTGCTCTTTCTCTAAGGTTGTTGATCCATATTGCCAAAAAAAAAAATCTAGAACGGCTAGACCAACTCACCTTCCCCTCAGCAAGTTAGGAAAACACCCATTTCCCATACCATCACCAACTCTGGATATTGTAAAACAGTGCAACCTTAGTTTACACATTTTCAATAAAGCACATCACTGTTCTGTGGCGTCTTGACCTCCACCATGCTTGGACAGAAGCCCTGGGGCAGGGGAGAGAAGGACCAGACAGAGCCAGAGCCAGGCACACTGGGTACACAAAGTACCTCTCCCTGCCTTTTGCTTCCAGGGCAAAAAATGAAAAGGCCCTGGGGACAATGTCTTCACGTGCCAAATGAAGGTTGGAGGAACTTAAGGAAAGAAGGGGACTAGGGTGTCTGAAAGCACCTCCTTCACACTCCCAGGTAGAAAGCACTTCACACACACACACACACACACACACACACACACACACACACATACACCCGCCAGTCTCCTCCATCTCAAACAACATCTGCTAGTGAAAGCTCATGAAAGAAAGAGGAAAAGCAAATACAAGGGCAAGAAGGGAACAGCTTGGACCTGCAGGTTAGAAGGGCAGTCGGTTCCCACCAGGGACCCCCCTGTCGGCTGCAAACTGCTGCATTTGACATTTCAATGCAACCCAAGGAGGAAAGGGGGAGGGAGAGGAGGGAGCAAAGGGGCAGCATGGAGACCTGAATAGGGACGAGGCGGGAAAATCTGCATCTCTTTAATTCTGCCACTTGTTTCTTCTCCTTTTCTCCCTCACCAGAATGTGACATTCGAGAGCAAAAGGGTTTTCTCTCACTCTTTCTTTTTCTTTTTCTCTTTGACATTTAAAAACAATATACACTTGGGTGCTTTGAAAGTTGGAGAGGGGTGAGGGGAGGAGGGAAGAGGAAGATTGTTTCTGGAAGAATTGAACCTCAGGAAAGCTGCTTTCATCTTCCCTGTGACTTGTCCCAGCAGCTGGATTCCTTTTCATTGCTTTGGAGGGGAAAAAGTGAAAGGACTTGGATTTTGCAAACAAAAAAAAGTAAAATCTGACCCTATTTAGTGAATGTACTCTCTGGCGGAGGAGGGAATTGCTTCTTCGTTGGCATGGCTCTCAGAGCTTCAAGGAACAGTATTCTCCTGAAGCAATCCTCAGACAATAGCGACAGCACCTCAGAATGGGGCTTGGGGTTAGGGTGGGGTCGGAGCCAGCCTGTCGGCCCCCATCCGGGTCAGGCAAGACAGCTGACCCTTGAACAACACAGGTTTGAACTGTGTGGGTCTACTGATATGTGGATTTTTTTCAGTAAATACTGTAGATGTGTTTCCTCTTCCTTATGATTTTCTTAATAACATTTTCTTTTCTCTAGTTTACTTTATTATAAGATTATTATACATATAACATCCAAGATATGTGTTAATCAACTGTTTATATTATTGGTAAAGCTCTGGTCAACAGTAGGCTATTCATTAAGTTTGGGGGAGTCCAAAGTTAGACACGGATTTTCCACTGCATAGAGTCAGAGCCTGGAACCCTCACATTGGTCAAGGGTCAACTGTGCTGCCCTGCAGCCTTTGGCCTCTGGGGATACCAGTGGATGGAACAGAGAACACATTTAACAATCAGACTTGTCTTTTCCAATTCCCCTTCTCCTCTCCCCAGTTTGCAGACGAGAAAACTGGGTCCAGAAAGATTAAGTGTGATACTTAAACTCACAAAGCTGGGTGAAGTAGGCACAAAACTCAAGTCCTTTCTCTTCCAAGAATACTCCATGTCACTACTCCCTCCTGAGTCGGTTAAAAGAGAGTGAGCCACAATTCTCCATCTAAGTCACACTGTCTCCCAGCGACAGTGGCTTTCTCCACCCACAACAGAATAAAAATAGCAGGGATGTCAAGTGAAGCATTCTCCTGGGGGAAGAAGGGGCAGGAATATCAGTCACATTGAAGCAGGAAATGGGCAGGCTTGAAATTGAGAGGAAAGAACAAGGTTTTCATCCTGAGGTCCTCAGGGACTTCAGGTGGCTGAGTCTAGAGAGGTTTCCTGACCTAGCACCAGGAACCCTGAAGACACCCGGTGCGAGAGAGGGGTGCGGGGAGGCATGTTTTCATGGCTTGGAGAACTGGGTCACTGAAGGAGCCCAGGCCTGAAGCAAAGATGCTCAGGTACCATGCAGACAGTGGCCTTTTCCCAGCTTGCCCAGACCAGCAGAGGAAGTGCCCACTAAGGCCACAGGGCACCTCCCTAGCAAGAACAGTGCCAGGTTGCCCTGGCTAAGGGCATGGGAGAACAATATTCTCCAGCTAGCCAAAGGAGAACAGGAACCCATTAACATGTATATTTACAAAAATGTGACCTTATTCTATAACCCAAGTTGGTGAAAGGAGACATGTGGTTTATATAAGTTAATGTCTAGACCCTCGTTGCAGTGTTTTAAATCCCTTTAGCCTCCACATAAGACCAGAAAGGACAAGACTGAATCAAAAATACTGTTTTCTTACAGTAGAAAATATTATGTAATGGAAGAGAATTTATTTTAATAAACTTTTAGTTTGAGAATGATTTTGGATTTTTTTTAAAAAATTGGCAATAATAGGAGAGACCCAGTTTCTCCTATTATTAACATCTTACATTAATATAGTACATTTGTTACAATTAATGAACCAATATCAATGCATTATTATTAACTACAGTTTATAACTTTATTCAGATTTCATTAGTTTTTATCTAATGTCCTTTTTTCTGTTTCAGGATCCCATCCAGTATAGCATGTTACATTTAGTTATCATGTCCCTTCAGGCCTCCTCTTGGCTGTGACAGTTTTTCAGACTTTGTTTCTGATGACCTTGGAAGATTTGAGAGGTACTGAATCAGGTGATCTGTGAAATGTCCCTCAGTTGGGATTGGTCTACATTTTTCTCATAATTTGACTAGGATTATGTATTTTGAGAGGAAGAGGTGAAGTACAGAGGTAAAGTGCCATTTTCATCACATGGTATCAAGGTACATCCTATCAACTTGACTTGTCACTGCTGAAGTTGACCTTGATTACCTGGCTGAGGGAGTGATTGTTGGTCAGGTTTCTCTACTGTGTAGTTACTCCGTTTTCATCTCTTTCCACACTGTCTTCTTTGGAAAGAAGTCACTACATGCAGTCTATATGTAAGGAGTTGGAGATATGCTCTACTTTCTTAAGAGTGAAGTATTTACATAAATTATTTAGACTTCTGTTTGGAAGATTTGTAATAAACTATTTTTTAATGTAGACTGAGATTACTATTTTATCATGTGCATTTTTTAAGAAATAGGTGGCGGAGGATATCAGAGAAGTTCTCAAACCGTGTTCCACAAAGCTGGAGGAATCCAGGGAGGAATTGTAGGGGCTTTGGGAGAGGGGAGGCAGTGAACACAACTCCAGTCTCTGAAAAAGCTTTGCTTGATAGCCAGATTGAAGTTTTAACACCAATGCTGTGACTAAGTGTATGAACTTGAGTAAATGATTTTACTTATGAGCCTCAGTTTTCATGTACATAGAATGGCAATGATAAGGCCCTCCTCCCATCACAGTTGCAAGTAGTAACAAAATGACAGACACAGAGCCTGGCCCAAAGTAGGCACTAGGTACATGATGGCTACTGACATGTTTAAAGATTGGGGAAGTTATTTCTAAGTGTACCATTCCATAGAATCTGCTTCTCCTTTTGAATAAAAATTCCCAAGTACCATTCAAAATGGGAAAATCACTTTGGTGTCAGAATTTTCTTCCTAGCTTTTCCATAGCCGGTCTCTAAATTCTTTCCAACTTTAAAACTCTAGTGAACAGGACTCTTGAACTAAATGGTCTTTTTTTCCAGCAAGAGAAGAAATAACACAGCTGGATTGTACCACCTTCAGATGGGCTGCTCCCATCTATCCTCCTCATTCTGCTAGAGTGACCTCCCCAAACCCCAAATCTGTGTGTGCCTTTCCTTACATATCCTTCCAGGATTCTGCCTTCGTAGAGCTAGAGATGGGTCAGAGGCCTGGCTGGACATCCATTCATTCGATGCACAAAGATCATTCAGCATTTACTCTGCATCAGGCACTGTGCTTTCCTGAATGTGCTCTGTCCCTTTCTGCCTTTTTCCTTTCTTCGCACATGTAGTTCCATCTGCTTTGCCTTGCTTTCCTCACTCCTGATCATCCTCCAGATGTACACCAGCTGCCACTCCTTTAAGAGCCTTCCTTAAACCAGACTGAGATGACCCACCCCACCCATGTCCACCACTGTGGCCCTGAGCCATATCCATGATCCCCTGACCGCTGTGCTCATTCTGTCTCCTGTAATCTTTGTTCTCCTACTGAAATCCTGGTATTATTCAGGTCTCTATCCTTGAAGCTCGTTCTGTTCCTGGGCCAGAACAGATGGTCCATAAATGGTTCATTGAGTGAGTGAGTCCCCATTTCACCGCTGATTAGCTAAGGGAACTTGGGCAAGGTATTTATCCTCTTGAAGTCTCAAATGTCTTACTTTTAATCTGGACATGATAGTGACTCCTCCTCAGATTGTTGGGGTGAAGAGAAAACCAGGCAATGTGTGTCAGATAATTCCAGGCCTGGCCCAACCTGGCCCAATATGGATTAGCAATTCTGATGAGCCATTCCCATATCTCGGTAGGGAGCTCAGACATGGATTGTGTGAGTTATGAAAGAATGAATAAAAAACTCCGGTGATGGATGCCAAGGGTGGGAATGTGAAGCAGCAATGTCTAGGAAGAATAGGTCAGAATATCCAGCTGAGTGCTCCAAGCCTGGAAAGTGTCCTCGGCCAGCCAGGAGAAAAGGAAGGTTGTTCTCAGGGAGCCCCTCACTGTGACTCATGGTCCAAAGCTGATGCTGCTCTTGCCACTCCCCAAAGGCAACAGGGGACAACCAGGGCCTGCGCACATTCCCCCACCTCAGGTCTCAGCAATGTTGGCTCTGACCTTGTCCGGCCCTCCCCTAGCTATCAAGAGCTCTGACTAAAGACAGGGTCAGGAGCCACATGAGACAGGATAACTAAAGCCCCAAAAAGAGGTGGCAGTGGGGTGAGGAAGAGGAAGCATCTGGGCAGAGAGAGCAGTGACACCAGCTTAGGTATATGTCCTAGGCTGAGGAGATGCTCACCTATTTCAGAAGCTTCTTTAATTATACATTTGAGAAGAAAAGAGGCAAGAAAATGTCTGGACCTGGTAGCCTCAGAAGTCATAGAAATAGCATATTTTTACTGACAAGTTTGAGGCTACTCTGTTGTCATTGCCCCATGACAGAGTCCAAATCCTCACTATTTATGTCACTCCTTTAGGTCAAAGCCTTTCTCCCACCAAACCCTCATAGTAGGTTAATATAATCCTTGAAAAGTGACATAGTGACCAATAACTGCCCATCGAAGCAGTTCCTTAGTTTTGAATTTCTAAGGGCAGATTTCTTTTTGAAGAGAGTAGCTGTAGGCAGAAAGGACCAGTTATGAGATTCAAAAGACCAGAAACAGCCTGCCCAGGTGCCTAAGGTCATCATCCTGGTTCTGAGTTAATAGCTGGGCCAGGACATGATGGAAAAGTGCATCTTCAAAGAGGCCCTAGATGTTCAACACCAAGGACTGGAATAAAACCCCAAACGAAACCCATCTAGCAAATTTCCTCCCCAAATGGCATATACACGTCTGTACAAGCCTAGCCACCTGTCACCATCACCCTGTGAAACTGACATGATCAGATGTCATGCTAGCAGAAGATTTTCACTGAAGCTGAGTTAAATTAATTACATCATTTTGCTGTCCAAGCTTAATTCCCCTGAAGTTACATCATAAAACCAGGGCATTACAAAGGATTAGGGACCAAAGGAAGGTAGATGTGAATAAAGTTTCCATATGGCCATGACTCACGTTTAAATGTGGACCCTCATGACTCACCAGTGACACCAGCGGCAAAACCACGCAGCAGCGCGCATTGTGGAATTCGAACCTTGCACCCTGCTGCTGGGAACCCTGACAGGCCCCTGGCTTAGTCTAGAAATGAGAGAAGCCGCAAACAGACTCGCTTCCCCAAATGGAGCCTCTCAAGGTAGCTCTGCTTATTCTAGAAGACTTCAAGACCATCTTTGCCCCAAAAGTGTTGCTGCCTGGAATGCTAGTAGGTGCTATGTGGCAAACAAAGGGTCCCAGAGTCAAATATATTTTGAGAAAGGAGTGAGCAATGGGCTTCCTCGCTGCAAGCCTCCTTGGGGCCCTCAACCTGCTAGTGCTCGTTGTGAATGCCCACAAAGGCAACAGAGTATGTGGCTTTTCCCAAAGTTGGCTCACTGGGGAACCTGTTCTGAAGCAGAATCCAAAGAGGTTAGTGCACTGAAAACACCCTTGGAAAAGCTTTTTTAGCTGTGGCTTCTCCTTTCACTGTCCTCCCTTTGCCGCAAAGACAGAGAAGCTTCCAGACTCTTGTGTTTCTAAGACCTCTCCTCCTTCAGACCTGCCCAAATCCTGCAGACCTTGCAAGAGAGAGGCAAAACAAGGAGGAAGAAGGGAGAGTAAGTTGGAGATTAGGGGAGAGAAGAGAGGGAAGAACAGAGGGAAGGAGAGAGAGAGAAGTGAATGGAGGAAGGAAGGGCACTAGATCGCTCCAGCGCCATGGACTCTGCCAGGCAGACTCACGGTTAAGGCTCAGTCCAAGACCACCGCATCCCTGAACTTCCTTTCTTCACTTCAGGCACGAGGATTTCCCTGTGCCCTCCCTTGCCCTGAGCCACCTGGCAAGTCAGCACAATGTTTCTCCCACCACATGGCTCTGGCAATACCAAGAACCAAGAACTTGACGTTCCTCCAAGCATACTATGGCAGCCTACCCAGTATCCACTCTCCTGTCCTTCCTTAACAACAGACCTTGGGATTAATTCAGGCCCACAATGTGCTCAACTGAAAGACTATATTTTACTGCATATCTTAAATCCAGGCAGAGATTGAGAAGTCTCTTTTTAGGGGGCTGATTCAGATGGAAGGAATAACCTTTGCCCATTTCTCCCTTCTCTCTGCCTGGAACATAGACATCCTGGCCAGAGCTCCAGCAACCATCTTGTGACCTTGAAGGTAAAAGTCACATACCAAGGATGGCCAAAGCAGAGAAAGAGAAGTCATCTCCATGCTAGCCTTGAATTGTCTGCTCTTGAATTTCTGTATAAGGGAGAAGTAAGCCTTCATTTAATTTAAGCCACTTATTTGGTTTTCTCTTTTAGATAGCTAAATCGAAATCCAACACAACAGCTATGCTGTTTCATGCCTCTGAGTCTGCATAGCTGTTCTCTTCAGCAAGAAGAGAGCTCACAAGCAAGGAAACAAAGGCACAGAGAAATAAGTGACTTTTCCAGGGCCACAGAGATGTTTACTCTGCCCTGACCCCTCACTTCACAAAGTATGGTCCCCCAGACCAGCAGCAGCCTCCCCTGGGAGTTTGTTAGAAATGGATCACATATTTCTTTCATAAAATTATTTGACCCACCCCTAACATCCACAAAAATGTCACTATTCAGGGAACTGGCCTCTTTTGCTCAGCTGCCCAACTGAGTGACATCAGAGGACAATATTTGAATAGATGCAGAAGTCTGCGGCCTAATTCCCTAGATGGGAACCCAGGGAAGTATGACAGTCACTTCTGTGTTCTAACCTGGGTCCCCCAATCTGTTTCATGTCGACAATGACAACACTTCTGTCTCTTCAGGTGGCCATAGGCATGTGACGGTACGAAAGGCAGGTACGAATGCACAGCAGACTTCCATAAACAGTAGCGACTGACCCAGTGGTCACGAAAAGCACTTTAGCCACGGAGTCTCAAAGCCAGCCAGTGACAGAGTATTTTCTCCAGCATTCCTGGCAAAGAGCTGTTCCCACGTTTCTTGTGACAGATGTGGCTCTCACTTTTATGCCTTCTTCCAAAAAGTACTGTGGACCTTCTGCAAGCCCTTTGTTCCCGGAGAAGCTTAGCAAGGAATCTGCAAAGCTGCTGTGGGAAGCTATCCGGAGTAATCACTGGTCCTCCAGCTGGGCCTCCAGCTGGGCCCAGATGGCAAGGACACAGGCCCAAAGTGGGCTGAGTGAACCCTGCAGCAGCGAATAAAGGGGTACTCAGCTTAGTGGCAGAAATCTCTACTCTCTCAGTCTCAGGCAGAGGGGCTGAGGGCTTGCTACTCCTCTGTCCAGGCTGTGTTGGTCCCTCAGTCAGCTAACCTCAGGACGAGGACTGGAATTTTTTTCTTTTCCATAAAGGAGGCCAGCCACTGCATGTGAGTGGCTCTGTCTGCAGGGCCACCCCGGAGAGTTCCCTGCTCTGATTATAGTGCTACTTGGTGGGGATGGGCGGAGGGGTCTCATACTAATGGAAAGTCAGGGTCAATGTTTCAGGGTGGTGCTGAGATCTTTGCATTTCTAACAACCCCTTCCCCTGCATTGATGCCTAGACTGCTGGACCACAGACCACATTTTGAATAAGGAAGACTCAGTACACCCAGGTTTGAATACTTCCGCATCACTCCTGGCTGAATGGCCTTGAGAAAGTCTTTCACTCTCCAAACCTGTTTCTTCCTCTGCAAGGCACCTCCGTGGCTAAAGCGCTTAATTAGCTAAAGTGATAATTAGCACCTAGTCTATCAGGCAGCAGGACACTGAGTTCCTGAGCGAGTGAGGGGAGGAGCTAGAGCTACACTGCAGCCTATGACTTCTGTAAAGCAAGAGAAAAACCCCATAAGGATGTTCTAGGAGGGCCTGGGGCCCAGCAACATTATTACTGCCAAGAGGCCATGTGACAGCATGGGTTTTAGAATCAAATAGAACTGAATGACTCAATGAGTCTCAGAAATGTCTCTGTAACTTGGGCGACAAGACCTAAAGGAAGGTTTTGTTAAGAAGTTTAGAAAAGAGAAGAGAAATCTTAAAAGTGCTTAGCACAGGGCTTAGCATGTACAAGGCACTCAATAAATGTTAGTTTCCCTTTTTCTTATGTTAGTTTTCAATCTCCTATCTTCCCAGAAAAAATGCAACTATAAACCAACAGGGTCCACTATGAGCTTCTGGGAGAAATTATTCAATGATCATGAACATGAATACTTGTCTCTAAGTCACACTTATTAGTCAGGATCTTTTGGTTACAAGTGACAAGAACTTCAATTCAAACTGGCTTAAAAGGGCTCCCTTAACTGAAAAGACCTGTGGTGTTCAGGCAGAGCTAGATCTAGATAATCAAGTAATATTGCCAGGAACTTGTTTCTCTCTATCTCTTTGTTCGGCTTTTCTCAGCATTGGCTTCACAGGCCCTCTGCATGTGGTGACAAAAATTTTCTCCAGCAGATCCGCGTTGACAGATCTCACAGAAAAAGAGATTCTCTTTTCCAAAAGATCCAGAAAAAACCACCAAGGCTGATTCTTACTGGCCCAGATTGAGTGATGTGCCTGTCCCTGAGTGGACTGCTATGACTTGCTCAGTCCTGAGTGACGGGCCACTCTGGAGGCAGGCATGGAGCCTGGCCACCAATCACTTTGACAGGGTGGAAGAGTGGTGTGTTCTTCTCCTAAGGCTGTCATAGCAAAACACCACAAACCGGGTGTCTTAGGCAACAGAAATGTATTGTCTCATGGCTCTGGAGGCCAGAAGTCTGAAATCAATGTATCAGCAGTTGGTTCCTTTTGGAGGCTACAAGAGAGAATCTGCTCCATGCCTCGCTCTTGGTTTCTGGTAGCACGGGTAATCCTTGGTGTCCTTTCACTTGGAACTACATCACTCCATTCTCTGACTCCACTTTCTTCTCTTTGTTCCTCTGTATCTTCACATTGTCTTCTTATAACAACACCTATCACTAGATTTAAGGCCCAACCTAACCCAGTGTGACTTCATCTTAACTAATTATATCTGCAAAGACCTTATTTCCCAATAAAATCACATTCTGAGTTTCTAAGTGAACATGAATTGGGAGAGAAGGACATTATTCAACCCAGCACAGGTGGTAAACCAGAGGAAAATTGGGTATGGATATCAGAAAAAATAAGATGTGCATGCTTGGCAGGGAAAATCCAAAACCAACAGATGTTCATAATACCATTTAAGTCACCAATTATCAAATCATCAAAATAGGGGCAATCTTAAATCTGTTCTTCCAGTGCCTAGAAACAACTGTGCCTAGTTACGCACGAGAAATCCCATGGAGAACTCAAGTCTACAGCAGCCAGAAATCTCTCTTTGATGGGAATGGTTCTTAGAAGCTGAGCTAAATTTATAACAAGCCAGGAGACTGGAATTCTCTTTCAGGCAAATTCACAGCCCCCAACTGTTCTGACTTCACATGTGTCTAAGATATTGAGAGCTGTACCCTCCAGGGAATTCAACTTCCGGTCCATACGGCCCAGCTGTGTCTAAAAATGTAAAGTTGCTTTGTGAAGGCAAAGTCAACTATTTCTGAATCTCCAGCCTCAGGAGGCATCCCCTCCAACTTGGCTTAACTAGGCTCGGAATAACCATCACCAAGACTCTAACCCAGTTATAGATTTTGCTTCCTTTCCCCTCTGCAGAAAAAAAAAAAAAATTAACTTTCAATCTCTTGGGGATAAAAGATCTAGAAGAATTCTAATCAAATTGTTAACAGTGGTAATCTCTGGATGGTAAGAAAAAGAGAGGGAAAGGGAATATAAGTTATTTTTGTAAAAAGAAAAAATAATAAAGGTATTTCTAAATTAAAAGTATCTCCTAGTGGTTCTGTTAAGGCCACTACAACATATCAATGAGCTAACAACCATTGATTTAAGATGTCTATGTGAATAAAAAAATTTCTCCCTCAATAACAACAAAAGCAAAATCTCTAAATGAAAAGAAAGCAGTGGCAACAGAAAAGTACATGTGGGGGGTGGGGGGAACTCCAGCCAAGTGATATTTTATATTCGTATTTCTTCCAAGAAGCAAAGATTTCCCCATTTGATGCAGTGATACTCCCAAGGGACCTGAGACCCTGGAGAAGGGTCAAGATTCCCTTGTCTGACTCATAATGTTGTCACTTCCCAGATGTGTGACTCCAGGCAAGTCACTTTACCCATCTGAGCCTCAGTCTCCTCATTTTCTAAAAATATCTCCACTGTCCAACTATATTTATATAGTTGTCATAACTCTCAAATGGGTCCACCTATGAGCAAGAGCTCTGAAAACACTAAACAAAGAGATTATTAAAATCCTTTATTATTTAAGCATGTGTAACATCCTACCAGGCCCCAATAAAGCACATAACAAAAGGTAATCCTTTTCCTTAAAAAAAAGTCTTTTTTGCTTGTTTATTTTAAACTCAGTTGTGCTGAAATCATCACACTTAGCCCATGAAATGTGATCACCTCGCTCCACTCAAGCTTGTACTCTTATTATTTATTTATTTATTCCCTTTTAGCTCCCCACTCCCATCCACCTCTACCCTGCCTATTTACTAATGATATTAAGCACCTCTTTGTGTGTGTGAGGGGGGAGAGATTCTTTTTCTAAAAATTGATGTTCATATCCTTTTCCCATTTAGTTAGGCGTTGCTCTTTCTCCTGTTGATTTGAGGGTTTTCCTGTATAGTCTGGATATATCTTTTCCCATTCTTTCATCTAGTGACTTGACTAAACAGAGATCCTTAATTTTGATATAATCAAATTCATCTCTTTTTTGCCTTATGGTTTGCACTTTCTGCTAGACACTTCTTATCAGCACCCCTATCTACTCCCCACACCGTAGCCTGCCCCTACACCACTTTGAGTGTCCTGTCCTAGCAAGCAAAACCCATCTTGTGGCTTCAACTCTCCTGTTGGCTCAAGGATGAAACCAGAGCACCTTACTCTGGTATGCAGGGCCCTCTACAACCTAATTCCACCTTTCCTGCCTCTTTTCTACTACATAAGTCTCCACTTTCTTCCCAGCACCCTCCATCCCCCTTCTACAAATCTGACTTGCATGCACTGCCCACATTTTTAAGACACCCTCATCTCTTTCCTTAGCAGATAAATGTGAAGACTCTTTCAACTGTTGCCTTTGCTTTTAAGTAGTTGAGGATTTTTTCTACTCTGTACAACCACTGATATTTACACATTTAGCAAACATAGTTTTCACTTGCGGAGACAAATCTATGACACATGACACATTACACAGTATTGTCATTATAGTCATAACCATAGAGTACACAGTAGAAGAAACACTCTCATCTCCATTATACAAGTTGGGCAGCTGAGACTTTATCAAAGAAAAACAGTGCCAGGCACGTATTAAAGGCAGCAAGACAGATTTTATTCAGACTACTGCCATAGGAGAGAGAGACTCCAGTATAAACTGAGCTCAGCTCCAGCTAAGACAAAGGTAACTTAGGTTTTTAAAGACAGAACCAAGAAGGAACAACAAAAGGGCTGTAGGGAAGTGAAGGAGCGGTAAGAAAAAGGGGACAACATGGGCTACGGGGAAGGGGGAAATTACAGAAGGAGAGTGAAAGGAGAATTACTGGAAATAGTTTGGCAAAGTGGGTTGAGATTGACAACATTGCACTTTCCTAAGCAAAAACTCAGCGTGAGGCCTGGGGTCACTTTCAGGGACATGGCCTAGTGCAGGTAGAAGCCAGGCTACAGTGTCTTAGCACCGTGTTCAGGCAAGGCCTTTATGCCACATAGTTTACAATTTATACCTTCCAGTGGTTAGGTAACTAGCATGTGGCTATACAAACAATAAGGCAAACCTTAGATTTAAACACAAACCTGCCTGATCACAAAGCCTAAACTCAACCCTGTTTTGGGTTGGCATTTGTAATTTCACTGAGATGTTTGTTTGGAATGAGCCCTGTGGGAGGCTTGTGAGCAGGAGGAGGGAGGCTCTTAGCTGGTGAGGCTGCCCAGCTGTCCCTGGAGTCATGTGTGGGTCTCCCCTCATACTGAGATAGCAAGAACTCTTGTGAAGGGACATAAAAACCATTTTTTAAAAAATCACTGTAGAAATTTGCCACCATGTGAGGAAAAAAAAGAAAGAAAGAAACCTCATGGAAAAGTTAAATGAATGATTGATTTAAGGTGTAAAAATATGCAAAAACTATTTGTTTCTTAATGGGAATATAACTTAAGAGAAAGCCTAAATATTTCCTTCACAAACATAGGCACAAACTCTCAGAAGTTTTGAGAGGAAGTCCTATCAAATGTCACCGCTCTGAGACACAATGAGCTCCCTGAGTAGATGTTGGCAATGTGCAGCTTTAGGACTCACCTGAAAATTAGCCAGGAGGCACTTCACTGCAAGCCACACCCTTAGCCAAAAGAGACGTTAGGAACACTTTTCTGAGGCAGAGAACACCAGGTTGAAAACTCAAGTCCCTCTTGGAGTCTAATTTAGATAATTACAGTTTGCCTCCTAGGACTCTCCCTGCAGATCCACCTGGATTTGGTTGTCATCATTACTGCTATTCTTCTAAATTACCTACCGGGTAGGGCAGAATTATGAGGCCAAGCCTCCTACAGGGAGAACTGAGAGGTGGTTGGTGGGGGAGGGGGTCCTCTGTCAGCTAACTGGTCCTCGTCTGATGAGAAACAATTGTTTTGCACAGAGCGCAATGCACCAACATTTGCTGTAATGTCATCAGAAGAATGAGTGAGTCTCATGTGGTTTTTCCTGTCCTTGTGCTTTTTTCCTGTCCCAGGACCAGAATTTCTCCTTCACAGGATTCTAGAACACCAGCTGGCCTGCCTCAGAGGCAGCATCACAGAAAAGTTAAGAACATCTCACAGGTCATCAGAAAAGTGACTAAACTCATATATGCACCAGGCTCAGAAGAGAACCTGGCCCCAGTGTGTGTGTGCTCAACAGCATCAGCTCTCACTTGTCCATCCAGGAGCAAGCCACTAGCCTCTCTGAGCTGGACCACGGCCGATGTCACCCAGTTATGACAGATGAGAAAGGACAGTGCTTATTTACACTTGACCCTTGAACAACATAGGTTTGAAGTGCTTGGGTCCATTTACATGCAGATTTTTTTAATTGACCTACACTGTTCAAACCTGAATCGTTCAAGGTCAACTGTATATGTTGCTGTGAAGAAGTGAGGTGTTATGACAAAAGGCAGGCCGGGGAGAAAATGGACCTCAAGGCTCTCACATACTGGCTGGGGGGTCTTGGGTCACACACCTCCCCTTTCTGGGCCTTCATTTCCCCATCTGAGAATACATCATTTCTTAATTCTTATATGTCTAAGCCTTCTAACCTCTGCCTCGGCCTAGCTGACAGGCTAAGTCAGATTTTATAACCATCCCAACTTGTGCTATTTATATCTATATTGGAAATAAATTGCTTAAAGACTAAAATGTGAAACCTAGGAAAAAGATACTGAGAGATCCCCTATAGAGACCTTCAAGAGTGATGCTGAGACTGAGAACTGAGGAGGGAGAGAAAGGGAACAAATTCTTTAAGCCAACTGGCAAAAAATGGAGAGAGAAAGCATTTTCCAGGAGGCATTTCATCAATCTATAATGGAAGGGGTGTTCAGAGATGCCCTCAGGGACCTGGCGCTATTACTGCCATAGCTGCAGGCAACCCCATTGTCCCAAGACATTTGGTCCCTTAGAGAGGGACTGGCTGAGGTGCCACTGGGGAGCAAGCTTTTGACTTATCAGCCTTAGCACTTTAAGACTCAGTGATGGTGTCTTTCCCAGCCCTTCATGATAACCAGTTTAGACAATTAAGGTAAGCATCAATGAAGTTTGCTCACCATTGGACTATGCTCAGCCTTCTCTGGCTGCAGGTTGTAGACTGACAACAAAGAGGATTGAATTAGATCTGAGAAGGACTAGGGCCAAGGACATTCATGCAAGAGCCAGCCACCCATCAGCGAGGAAGGTGGGACCTTGAACTCAAGGCTGCCCAGATTCCAGATGCATCTTTACCCTGCCTTTCAGTTCATACACAGCAGAGAGAGAGAGGCAAACGCAGTGCCTTCCAGGGAGGAGGCAAGTCTCCTTAGAATGGAAATGAGCGGTTTTGAGCCCCTAATGGCCAGGAGTGGAATCTCTGAGGGCAGATGTTATGACTTGCTGGTTGGCAGCCACCAGAATCCCCTCTCCCAACACACACGCACACCGGTGACAGCACTGGGATTGCTCTAAGTATTGCAGCTTACATGGGTCTGTCCCAGCCAGAGTGAAAGGAGAACCTACAGGTGTGGGAAGGATGTGGGCATCACACCTGTCCTACCCACATACCAGATTCAGCTCAGTGCCCTCTGGCACCTAGACATGTACTCAGCACACACTTGGACTCAGCAAATGCTAGAGAAGGAGGGGACTCACACTAACACAGATTCTGGTCTTGTCTATGGTCTTGGACAAGCTCCTTTACCTCTCTGTTTACCTTTCAGTTGCCATCTGAAAACTGTGATCATAACAATACTTGCCTCCAGGGCATATGACTTATAATGGGGTAATGTATGGGAACCACTTAGTCAACTCTCAAAAGGAATAAAAGATGAGGAAACTGTCTCCTTCTCATTCCTCCCTAATATGCTCAGTTATTAATATTTTATGTCTCATCAAGAAAATTTTTCTACTTTCTCACATTAAAGTGACCACAAACTGGGCTCATAATATACACGCACATCTCACACACACACGCGCACACACACACACACACACACACACACGCACACACACACACACACACTTTGCCACCTCAACCCTGGCCTACCCCCAGGGTTCCCTGACTGGCACCAACACCCATCCAGTTCAGGACTGAGCACCAAGGCAGTCATTACTGACACCACTTCCACTTCCTGGTCTACTTCCAAACCTTGAGCCCATTTCACCCCTACAGAGCTTTCAAGTTCCTTCTCCCACCCCGAGGTAGGAGAGTACCTCTCTCACCTGGACTATTCCAACTGCCTCCAAGTAGTGGCCTCCTCATCTCCTCCTGCCCCCACAATTCCACTCTCCCTACTCTGGCCAGAGTGAACTTTCTGGGCGGCACATCGGATCACATCTCTCTTCTGAAACCCTTCTGCAGTTCAGGGCAGAGTCAGACAGGCCTAGTGAACGTGGCCCCTGGCTTCCTCATTGCCCTCATCCCCAAGCACTCTGACCCTCTGGCTTCCTGACTCCTGTCACAGGGCCTTTTACCAGATCTTTTTCCCTCTTTCCTCAGCTGTTTGCCGACACTTCTTTATGCCTGGAATTCTCCATCCTTCTCCACCTGGGAACTCCCATCCTCTCTGACTCCCATGCAAATGTCTTTCCTGGGGCGATCAGTCCCTGCAATGACCCCTGACCCTACTCTATAATTGCCATGCCCCCCTGGAGTGAAACTGTCCTTTAGCACCTTACATCTTTCGTCCTTGCCACTTAGCACAGTTTTTAATTATATATTTGAGCAATTTTTCTTACCTAGGTCTCCACCACCAGATTAAAATTACATCAATCAGGAGCTGTAATTACATCTGTTCTGTTCACCTCTGTATCTTTAGAGCTTGGCTGGGTACATGCTAGGCAAAGACTGCTGAACAAATGATCCCATGGGAACCAAAGCTGTCTTTATTTTTAACATTTTTAAAAAGCCTTTCCGTAAATACTTTTTATTTTATCTGAATGGCCCTCGAGTAAATATGCTGTTTATCATTAATCTAAGGTGCTAGCTCTCAAACGTGGCAGCATATTCTATCAACTTTCAAAATATGCAGAAGCCCAGCTCTCATCCCCAGAGAGTTTGTTTTAAATGGTCCGAGTGGGATCAGACCCTTATTTTATTTTCTTTTTTTAATTCCCTCATCCGACTCTCTTGCACAGCCAGGATGAGGACACTGGCCTAAGAGGTGCAGTACGGGTCCGTCTCTGGGCCCAGGCATCGGGAGCCAGTGGTGGCTTCAGTCTGACATAAAAAACCCATCTGACTGAAGCAGCAGCACAGCCATCAGGCAGGGGTAGGGGGAACGAGTTCCAGCCCTTAAATAAGGAACACATAAAATCCAGGCTACTTGTCAGTATTGTCACCAAGCAAGGGACAAAAAAGGAACCAGAGCAAAGGCCCAAACCTGCAGAGGAACCATCGCATGGGATGGGGCCAGCTACCAGGGGAGCCTGGGGCACATGCGCACATGCGCACATGCACACATGCACTGACCTCAGGCTCCACAGCACAGGCCTCAAATTCAGTGCCGACCTGCTTGCAAGGACAGAGTCCTAGTGAACTGCTGGTGCCCTCTGCTTTGTCCCAAGCCCAGAATGTGTCTGACACATCAGCTTGAAATTCTTCAGGGCCTTAAGCCTGCTGAATCTGGAGACAACATAATGACAGCCAGAGAAATTCCTCTATAATTTTCAAGGCCCATTTAGTTTGGTGCTTAGAGAGCAAAGTCTTTGTTTGTTCAATTCTAAAGTGCTAAAAGCCCCTAATAGACAAAAGGGCTATTTGTGAGCCTGGCCCCTACTCCTTCTCCTCTTCTGGGCATCTTGGTCAGCTCAGCGTGTTAGTTGTTTTGTCTGTTTGTGTGTTGTTCTCATTGTTAAAGTTGGTTCTGTGCTCCAAGAAAAAGACAAGATTGACAACTTGGAGAGAGAGCAGCCCTCTCCTCTTTGGTCGGGAAGGGCCAGCATCTCCTTGGCAATCAGCCAGCCTCATTTAGTGTCCTTCCTAACGAGGGCAAAGGGCTGTGCTGATTAAAAATCTGCACACAAGGCCCCCTCAGGAGGTGTGGCAAACTCAAGAGGACTCCAGTGGCTGAACAAAAGGGACTACCAGTAGCTCGCACCCCAGGGGGCCCACAGTAATAGGGTCAGATCTGCCACAAAACTGTTCTGTCCTCACCCACTCCAGGCATCAGCTACCAGACACCTGGGCCCCAGGCCTGGGGAGGCATTTATAGTAAAACTGAGCTGTCCCCTAGATAGTGTGGGCAGCAGAGAACTACTAGCCAGGGCCCCAGAGAAGAAATTGGGACAGAGAGAAATAGCAAAGGGGTATTGCCAGAGAATTGTACTCCTTACTACGCAGACAAACAGATTCCTAGGGGGCAGGGAAGGCCAGCCAGGGAGTCAGAACCGCAAGAATTGGAGGGTCTAACTTGACTGCAAAGATCCTAATGCTATTCCTGTAATCATCACCATGAAATGCTTCCTCCCTCATCTGCCCTTAAGCTGGAAAAAGCATGTTAGGTATACGCACTGTGTAGTCAGCCACTATCCAGTCTCCCTTCTCCTTCATGAACTGAACCTTGATTTTGTCTGGGGTGCAGTGTACTCCCCATAATGCCTTTCCAGTAGGGGTGGCGTGTACGCAATTGTAGCCAACAAGACACAAGTGAAGGGTCTGGAGGAAAACTTGCTCTTTGCTGATCCGGGCTCCTGTTTCCTACACACACCCCAACTTTCCCCTTTCTGCTTCTTCCTGCCTGCAATGGGGATGCAAAGTTGGGGATGCAGTGACTGCTTATGACCACAGAGCTACCAACATAAGCATAAAGGTGGCAAGGCAGAAAGGCACAAAGAGTTTAAATTTTTAAAGGCATTTTGGAGCACCACTCCAGCCCTAGACCCGCTAGCTTAGCCTACACAAGACACACAACCTCACTGTCTATTGTACTTTTCTGCCACTTGCTGTGAACTCCAGAGCCTAACTCATCATTTACCACAAAATATCTGCAAGCCAGAAACCAAGGGCCATCATGAATTCCCCATCTCCCTCATCCTCTGTGCTGAGATGAACCAGTTTTCATGTATCTGTCTTTATATCGTCCTCCTCCTCCCACTGACCACAACTTTCCACCCCGAATTCATTCTCTATTCAGCCACCAAAGTGATCCTTTACAGGCACAGATCATCTTGGGTCATCCCTGTGTGTAGAGCCCGCAAGGGCACCTTCCACACTTAGGTCCTTCACCTGCCCCCCAACCTGGTGACCCCGCACCTCCTCTCCTGATCTTTCCCCCTTCTGGGCTCCATGCTTTCTTGCCTTCTAGTGCAGGGGCTCCCTAACTTGTCCCAAGTTAGAATCACCTAGGATTTTTTTCAAATTTAACTAAATCTCTAGGGTGTGGCCCAGGCATTAGTATTTTTCGAGGTGACACCAGAGTGCAGACTCATTTGGGAACCACTGTTTCCTTAAGCAGGTGCTGCTCTTGCCATCCACTCGTGGGCCTCCACATGGCCTTTGTCCTGCCAAGACCACTTAGCTCAGCCTACCATGCTTCCTCTTCTTCTCCCTATACCTTCTCACCCTCCAGCTGACATTTCAAATGTCACTGTCTTGGGGGAGATTTTTCCAAGTTCCCAAACTAAAGTGGGTGGCCCTATTCCAAACTCAGTGTCTGTTCCCCTCACATGACTTTAACCTCTCATAGCTCAGGTCTCTTCTATTTCACTTGTATTGTGTCCCCAGGTCAAGCACACTGTCTGGGCTTAGTAAGTGTGCAACACATTTGTTGAATGAAGAGATGGCCAGTATCAACTCCATCTTGTAGATGAGGATCTGATACTCTAAATCTAAGATCCCCTGCTCTGTGGAACAAAAGAATACTCAAACCCAGATGTTAGGTCTCTTGTAATCCAGAGGCTGGCAAACTCCCAGTGCATCAGCACCACCTGGACAGCTTGTTAAGCACAGATCACTGGGCCTCAGCCCCATATTGTCTGACGAAGTAAGTCTGGGGAGGGACCCAAGAATTTGCATTTCTGTCAAGCTCCCATATGATGCTGTTGCTACACGTCCACACTTAAGGACCACTGCCCAGGCTCCCCTTCTGGTACCTTCCTGCCATTGGGTACATTGAGTGACAGGGAAAAGTCGAGGTCAACTCAAATATACCTTTAATCTAACAACTATCTTTTTTCTTTTGTTTTTTAAACCTTTATATAAGAGTTATATTCATATCCTTAGAATCTGGTGTTCACGTCGGGCCTAAGAAGGGCCTCCTTCCTCCCCACCACCCTGCTGACAGAGCGAGCCCAGCTGTGACAAAGCTCAGAGTCTCCCCAGGGGGCTGGCAAAGGCTCCAAAATATATTGACAGCCAAGTGGCAAAGGCATGTGGCAGGCCCTTTCCAATCTCAGCACACCTTGACTCATGTCCAGAAAAGAGACAAGTATGAAATTTTGCCTGGAGAGAAATGGGCAGGCGGCAGCTCCCCACCCAACTTCCTCCACAGCCCTGGACATTTCCAGAAGATTCCCAGAACCACACTTTCAAACAACCTACAGTCCATTTAAAATCCCGCGTTATCCACTCTTTCTTCTTCCCTTCAGTATATTTCAACAAAGTGTCTAGAACAAACTTGTTCATATCTGTAATGCACATTTGGGTGTGTGAAACAAAAAGTACAGATTCTGCACCATTTATAGCTGGGTCCACCTAGATAATTAATATTTTCAACCTGGGAGGTTTGTTTATATTTTGAAGTCTCAGTCCATCGATCTGATGCTCATATTGATTTCTGCGTCAGGTACGGTAGCCACAAAAAGGAAAAAAGAAATCATAGCTCATTTCAGGATTGAGATTGCCATGTCAAGCGATCACAAGTAAAAGCAATTCCATGAAAAACATTGAGAAATTTGAAACATTTTTGAACGAAAATCATTGTGTAGAACTAGGTTGGAGGGTGGGGGAGATGCCTGAGATAAATGAGGTTTTTTTTTTTAGCTCATTAATAGCCAGAGCTAAGACCACATACAACACTTATTATTTGCATTTCACTCATAGGAATTTTGGAAATAATTGTGCTATGACTGAGGTTTACCCCAATACAACCTGGGAAGAAAGCATTTGTGTCTATTGTTCTAACTGTTAATTAACCATGTCAACAAGATTGTAGAGAAAAATGTTTTTAAAGCCTCTTAAGAGGGCAAACACATTTAAGCACCCCTAAGTACTTTAGGAATACCCAAGGATTTAAACTGACAATGATAAACAATCACTAATTATAGTCATTCTTAACTGGTTCTCACCAAGGATCTCTTTATGAGATAACACTTGTTAACCTAGTTTCAACTATGGTATGTATTTAAGGAAGATTAAGTTCAAGTTAATTCAAATCTGCATTTATCAAGTTTCCTATAATGTGTCAAATAATAAGACTGATTATTCTGAAATATGCTATCATTCATACTGGCTCTTCCCCAGTTAACCAAAAATGGTATCATTTAACTCTACATTCAAAATCTATAACCAGAGAAATATAACTTTATTATGCATTGTAATAAATTCGCTAAGAGGTCCCATGACAAGGACCAAGGTATCACACCATCTCTGTACCCCTGGCACCTAGCGCAATGCTTATCCCACGAAAGACCCTAATACATGTTAGCTGAACAAACAAAGGAATCACAGAAGGAGCATGACCTCTGCAATGGATTATTCCAGATGAAAAGAGAGGAATTAGTGTCATCAGTTTTTGAAAACAGATTTCACTCTCTTTCAGTGGACAATTCAGATGAACAAACACTAAGTTAAGCTTTCTAGCTGCTTTATCTTACTCAAGCCTCAGGACAACCTCTCCAGGTACCCATTTTACAAATGCAGGCAAAGGCAACAGGGCTGTGACGTAGGAGAGGGAAATGAGCACCCAGGTCTGTCCAGCTCTAGGGCCCTCAACCGCTGGGCACTATGCCTCCGATTCAAGTCCAGCCTGGGTCCACACCCAGGGACCTGGGGTCCTAGCAGTTCTGACAACTTAAGAAAGTAAGAAACTCTGGAAGTAGTGTGGTTATCAAGTGTGAGGAAGATGGAAGGGGTGGATCAGGGAATGAGAGTAAAGTGGATGAAAGAGGAGAGCTTTGCATGAAACACGCAAAGTATTGCCTCATTTTTTTCTCCTTTGTATAGTCAAAGCAATGCGGTCATGCAGAATAACAGCCCCAAACAACCCACATGAGTCTTATGCCCCACAAAAAAAAAAAAAAAAAGGCTTTTTTCTCATTGTCATCTTTGAGCAAATTAGCTGAGTAAGAAATACAACAAAGAGTCCAACACGTTCTTAGTAATAGTATTGTTGTTATTTAAGTTAGTATTACTTAGAGTCAAGGAGATTTTGAAAGGAGAACAAGAAAATAAAGTCAGAATGTGTGAGCATTGTTAATGAAAAATGGGGGAAAGAACTACAGTTCAAGAAAGCGGGTATCAAATTTCAGGGGGCATACAAAGCTCCAGTGGAGGTCCTTAAAAACAGATTCCAGAGTCACATTCCCAGAAATTAGGTTAGTTTGTGGCCCAGACTTTGCATTTCACTACCAGTGTTCAAACAACTTATTTATTCATTAATCTATATATTGAGCACCTACAATATGCCAGCCAGGGTTCTAGATGCTGGGGATACTGCAGTAAAAAAAGCACTTAAAACCCCTGCCATTCTAGAGTGAAGAGACAGGCGATAATAACTAGATGAATTTACAGATAATGTGCCAGGTAGTGGTTAGGGTTACGTACGGAATCAAGTAGAGTTAGGAGAATAAAAGCTATTACTTCTTTTTATTGGATGTTCAGAGAAGCTTTTCTAATAAAGAAACAAAACAAATGTCTGTATAGATTTCTAGGGGAAAATATTCCAGATAGAGGGAACACCAAGTGCAAAGACACTCAAAATTCTGGTACCACTGATTTAAACTGATTTAAAGAGTACTCACTATGTGCTGGATGCTTTACAGCAGCCCTCCCCAACCCATGCTCCTATGAGAATCTAATGCCTGATGATCTGAGGTGGGACTGAGGTGGTGATGCTAGCACTGGGGAGTGGCTGCAAATACAGATGAAGCTTAGCTTGCTAGCTGACAGCCGCTCATCTCCTGCTGTGCAGCCCGGTTTCTAACAGGCCATGGATAGGACAGGATGGTACCAGTCCACAGCCTGGGGATTGGTGACCCCTGCTTTACAGCAGTGATCTTATTCCAATGATTTGGCAACTCTACATTGCTAATTATTATGACTCCCATTTTACTCCATGACTACAAGGGGAATTTGGCCACAGATCTAGCAAAGGGTGGAGCTGAAGTATGACTCCACTGTCTGATGGAATTTCCCCAAGCATAGCGTTTTAGGGGAGCCCACTGTGGGGAATGGGTCTCTCCTGATAAGTGGTGAATATGCAGAGAAGTAGACCATGATTTAACTATATGATAATGCATTAATGATATTTTTAACGATCTGGGTGAGTGCAATGTGATAGGAAGCAAAAGAGTATACAGAATTGTGTAGATAGAATGAGCATAACTATGTAAAGAAAAAAATGCGCAAGAGTATAAAATAAGAGGGAAATGTGCCAAAATCTGAGCTTTGTGGTTGCCTCTAACTGGTACATTTCTTTAACTCTCCACTTTTTAGTACTTCCCAAATGTGTCTACTGTGATAAGTGGACATTTCTTTGATCAACATGGGGGAAATGAAAACAACTGTGCAGGCATTCACAGCCCTCTCCTTCATTGGCCCATGCCTGGAGTTTTGACTTGGACCCCCCTGCACATGTGAATGGCCACTCCGTTCATGTTAATATCTCCTGTCACACTCCCTTCCTGCACATGTCCCTTCAGGAAGGCCCTGAGCCAGGATGAGCCAGTAGTCCCCAAAGCCCAGGTCTGGATGATGTTCACCTGGCTGCTAAGGGAGAGAGGCGGGGAAGGAACATGCGCTGTCTTCACTGATCACATGGGCTAGCCAATGGCATCACCTTTACAGGAGATATGAGGGTTCTACTTGCAAATCTTTCAGCATTCCACTGCTACAAATTCCTCTGGCTTTTATTAATAAAATATAATGGTAATTCTTAGAATAATGGCCTATTATCCAAAGTCACAGAATGACAGAGCAATCAAAATCAGAATGAATTATAGGATTGGAGGACACGGTGGAGAGGTGGGTACATTCTGGCTGCTGGAGGAGCAACATTAGGCCCATGCAGCAAATCAAAGAAATGATATTCAAGTCAACTATTTAAACTGCTGAAAGAATAAAATGATAGGTTTATAAAGCAAAAACTATCCCAGAAATGGATGATGCACCAAAGAAATTAGGTGGACATTTGATGGGCCACAAACTGACCCTCAACCAGCCACATTGGTTTAGTTTTCTATATGTGTTTACTTCCTTCTCCTCCCAAGGTGTTTTTATTTTAATTTTGCTTTGTTCGAGTCTGAGTTCTAGGTTGACAGTTCTAGATATGGTTTCTTTCTCCATCAGGTAAAAACCATTCCATCCATTTGACCAAGACCTGACTGGGCCATTTTCAGGCTGGTGACCAATGCGAAATGCTTCGCTGTTCTGTTGTTTTTCACTGGGTACTTACAGAGCCAGGCTCCCTCAAGCATCTGCAGGCCTATCTCCTTTGCTCCCTCTACTCCTCTCCCTCCTTTCTCGCCAGGTCCCAGCATCATCTTACCAGTTGCCAAGGGTCCACA
>NW_006443292.1:569242-592406 GCF_000325575.1 Pteropus alecto | reverse complement strand
TTCCTGCTCCTGCCCTGGGAGGGCAACTGTCAGCCCTTAGTATCTTTCATCTCTTCCCTCTTCTCCAACAAGAAGCATCTGTAAAACAAAATGACTTTTTTCCTAAGAAAGAGCATCTCAAAACATAATTTGAATGCATTATTTTGGCAAGGATGTCAGGCAGATGATGTGCCCACCAATGCCTGTCTCTCAGATGATTGTACTGAGAAAGGAGAATGGTCTCAGCAAACGCCAGTGTTCCATGCAGCCAGAGGTATCTTCTGTTATTTTCTGGGATTAGTAAATCTGGGTCAAATTTTTGACAGGACCAGTCATCAGGGGAAAAGAAAGAAGCAAAGAACCTCTAAAGAAAAATCTTTATGGGGAAAGAGGGGCTGCAGTCTTCTACAGGGTTAGTCGGTGACACAATGAACAACACCTTGATTAACCCTGTGATCTGTACCAATGAGAGCATCCTTCCTCCATGTCTTCCTTCTAAGCAGAGAGGACTAAGCTCCTTATAAGGCCAAATGTACTGAAAGACTTAAGCTTTATCTGAAAAGTTCATGAGAGTCTTATAGTCTTATTCTGCATTGCTCATATAAAAATAAAGTTTAAAATTCCTTACCAGTTAAACTATTAAGCAGACGTCTAGAGCTGGTTAAGTTGGAGGAAACACACTCCACTCTATCTTACTCATCAGAGAAGTCTAAAAAGGAAATAACAGCAGGCAGATGGAAGGAGGATCAACGCTCAATGGGAGATGGATATGGCCACCAGTCTACTAGTTGTTTCTTTCTTCCCCTATCTCTCAGCTTAGAGTCAAGAAAGGCCAAATCCCAGAATTTCTCAGCAGGCATAGAGGGACCCAAGAGAAGCCATCTTTTTATGACCAGAGGGCCAGGAAATGGGGCCCTATGGAAAGAGAGAGTGAGGAAAATTTACTGTTTTTTCTTTCTTTCTCTGTCCTATCCCAGACAAATGTCCCAGAGCTGTACTCCCATGATGGTAGCAGCAGCCATGAAGGCACCTGAAACAGAGAGAAAAACTCTCTTTTCTGACTAGAGGAATGAAAAAGCAAGAGGGAATCCTTGCTACTTTTTTTGTCTCTTTCCTGTTGCTGCTTCACCTCAGAGCCAGAGCCAGTCACAGGAAATGCATAACAGTGATAGAAGGCTGGAATCTCATCTTTCTAGCCTAAGACCGAGACCGAAAGGGCTGGGGAGTGGTGGAGGAGTTGTGAAAAGGATAGAATCTTGAGAAATGGGTCACAAGAAGATGTGTATGAAGTTCGACACCCATCTTTCAACTGTGCATATGTAGATCTGACCTCAAATAGCATTGCAAAGACTTTGGGACATGAACTAAGGTCCAGATCATCACTCAGGTCCCAAACATTTCCCCAGAAGGAACAGACATGCAAAGGGTCCAAAGAGTGCAGCGAACATTTGAAAACTGAACTAACACACATTAGGGCAATGAAACTATGTTGTATGATACAATAATGGAAGATATATGTCATTATACATTGGTTCAAACTCATAGAACGTACACCAGGAGTGAACTCTGATGCAAACTGTGGACTTTGGGTGATGATGGTGTGTCATTGTAGGTTCATTGATCATGACACATGTACTGCTATGGTGCTGGTTGTTGGTGATGAGGGAGGTGGTAGGTGTGTGAGAGCAATGGTATTTTCACTCATTTTTGCTGTGAACCTAAAACTTCTCTAAAAAATAAAGTCTAACTAAAAAAGAAAAATTAAAAAAAAAAGACAATTAAAAAAAACTGAAATAACATTGGAACCATAGGCCACAAAAGGCAGCTCAGGGCTGGAAGCCTGAAACTAAGCAGAAGCCTGCCCCCACTCCTGCGAAAAAATCAACCTATCAACATTCAACAAGACCCAGAATCTCATAACATAATGTTTGAAATAAAAATCATTACTGGTTCACACTAAAATAATGGCTAAAATTTAAAAATTAAAAACTAAACCACATCAGCTGCTAATGGGGATTTGGGGGAGTTACACTCATATATTGCTGGTGGGAATGAGATGTGTATAGCCACTCTAGAAAACCATTTCTTAGAAAGATAAATATACATTTATTACACTACTCAGCAATCCCACTCCCAGGCATTTATCCTAAAGAGATGAAAACTTACATTCACACAAAAATACAAATATTTATGATAGCATTATTCATAATCACCAAAAGTTAGTGACCCAAATATTCTTTATCATATAAGTGAATAAACTGTGGTGCATCCATATAAATTTACTGTATGCAAATTTTTTATTAACAAAAATATACCCCTTTGAAAAACTATTTAGTCACACTTACTAAAGGTGAACAAAAGCATACTCTACCACTTATATTTTTAACTCCTAGGTATAGATACCCAGCAGAAATGCATACATATATTCACCAAAAGATATGCTTTGTAATGTTCATAGCAGCACTATGTTGTTGCAAAAACCCAGAAACTACCCATATGTGCATTAACTATACAGTGGATGAACAAGGCGTAGGACAATCACTCAGTGGAACACCATAAAACAAGGATGAACAGACCATGCACTCAAAATGTGGATGAATCCCACAATCAATGTTGCATGGAAGAACTAGACATAAAAGGGAATACAATGTATGATTTCATTCAAAGTACATACAGGCAAAGCTAATCCTCAGTGTCAGAAGTCAGGGTAGAGCAGTTACTGTTTCTTTATCTGAGTCCTGTGTTATAAAGGTTCCTCAGTTTTTGAAATTCAACAATACGTAAATTCATGATTTATGCACTTTTCTATGTGTGTTATACCTCAATGAAATTTTTCATTAAAAAGTTATTAAGCATTTGTTCGAAATAGTTAAGTCAAGTGCGCCAAGAAAATACCCTGGGAGCTTCAAATAATGGCTGACGCACATGTATAGCAGTTTGAGACATACAGTCATAACGTTAACAAATCCTCATGGTCTCCTGGAAATGACACATCCTTTCCAGTGCTCCATGGATTACCCAAAGACCTCTGGATTCCTTGTTTAATTTTTTTTTAATTTTGCATCTCCTTTCTGCCAACAGCAAAATAAGGTGTCAGTGTTATCTTGGGGTTGCAAGTGGTTAGGATAGAAAATGTGACAATGCGATGATTGTGAGCTTCCTGTGCGGACAGAACATTTCCCTAATTATTCCAAATTAGCAATATAAAAAAAAAATGACTGATATCTGAAACAACATATATGAATCTCAAATGCATTATATTCAGTGAAAAAAGCCAAATTCCAAAGGTTGCATAAGGTATGAACGGACAACCGATGGACAACCACATTCCTGAATTCATATATTACAATTCCAGTACACTGACATAAAAAGAACTCTTTTTTTGATCACTCTTCCTTCTCTTGCTTACCTGTATTTTTTCTCTGTATGTGTATCAGTCAGTATAAACTAGACTTTGTTGCAGTAACAAACAATTCCGTCTCAATGGCTTTAAAACAACAAAGTCTATTTCTCATTTATGTCGTAATCCATGGTGTATTGGCAAGGGTTCCACTCATCACAGCTACTATGAGGTCCCAGCAGGTTGACATGCCAAGGAGAAAAAGATTTCTGGGGGTCTTGTGTGTCCTTGAAATAACCCACATCACTTCTGCTCATGACTCTTTGGTCAGAACTATTCAAAGGCTCTATCCAACCACAATGAAGCCAAGAGTCACAGTCCTACCACGTGTTCAGAAAGGGAACCAGGAATATTTATTGAGCTGCATTATTTACTACCATTCCCTGCTAAATTCAAATTCCCATGACAAAGAATGCAATTGGCTCCATCTGACCATGTTGTCCTTTACACTTCAATTAGCTAGCTTATTGGCTGGTGGGGAAACGGAAACTGTATATTTCATATATGTCTGGGAACATGGAATGGATGATGAAGATGGGAAGACAATTCAAGGGTCACAGGCCAAACAAATAAACTATAATATATAGAAATAACTCCCTTGGATGTGGATGAGTTGGAGACAGGACTAACGGGTTAATAAGCACAAAATAAAGGAGTACATACAACTGCAGGGGTGAAAATGACAATAACAAAGCAGCTAATGCCCGTTAACAAAACTCAATCTCCAACCAGAGTACTCCTTCAAGGAAATGTTTCAACCTGTAACTACTGACATCCCTGCAAGGTAGAAATGCTTCTCAACAAAGGTAAACCATTATGGAAACTGAGCTAATAAAAGCACACTCAGATTCTTCTGCTGCTCCGCGACATAATTTATGTACTAGTCAGACACAATTTTCATTTAATCAAGAGCTATCTTGTCCAACCTTTCAACTGTGAGTAACTTTGTACAAGATGAAAATAACCTAATCCATCATGATGATAGAAATTTTTCTAGTTCTTCCAGATCCTTACTGCCAACAAAATGCCAGGAATCTTGCTTCCTTGGGTGGTTTATTAAAATAGAGCAGACCCAAATTACATTAGGGCTGTGTAATAGCATGTCCTGCCCACCAACTAATGCTTGCCAGATGTGCAAGCTCAACCACATCTGCAAGCACCTGCTCAGAGGAGTGGGCCTCCAGAGCCAACGCAGGGAGAACCCTGCTATTGCTTTATTTGCCCTCCAACTGATGTACTCTGGAGCAAAAAATATATGTCGAAATGGAGAATGGGTGTTGCCAGGCTCAGATGGCAGTATTCAACGTGGAAAGATTTCAGTTAAGGTTTTTCTCACTAGATTTCTGAAGCATACTGCCTGGACTTCTGCACCCATACATTTTGAGACTGAACATCAAAGTTCCTATCGCTACCACAATGACCTTAGGAAAAGCCCTTAAATTCCCTGAGCTTTACATTTCTAATCTAAAAAACAGGAACAACTACATATACTTGCAAGGCTGCTGTGAGGATGAAATGAGATCAAATATGAGAAATTGCTTTGTACAGTAAGAGGGACATGGTAATTAATTGATAAAGGTCCAGTCCACATAAGCATTTTTTAAACACGTAGGTAGGGCCAGAAAACCTGGATCTCTCTTCAACTCTCAAATCATATCACCCTCCACACACCCATCTATCTTTAGCTCTAGCTCTCTTTCCATCCCTCTCTTCCTCCCTTTTTCCCTCATTTTCTCCCATCTTTGTCTGGGACTGTACTATAATGCAGGGGTTGGCAAGAGGGACAGGAGAAGCAGTCAAGGCGGTTCATTTCTCAGAAGGTAAAAAGTCAGAAACAGGTATAAACACAGAGTCATAGAAGCCCGATCTCTCCAAGCCACTTTCCCCCACCCCTAAAGCATGTGACAGTGCCAGCATGAATCAGTAGCTCTACCCACATTTCCCTAAGCAATGTATTGTTTAATTTGGTATGTTTTTTAACTTTATATAAATGAAACCATACTTATATATTCCTATATGACTTGCATTTTATAGTCAACATTACATTTTTGATATTTATTCATGTTAATGCATGAGGCTAAAATTTATTCATTCTCACTACTATATAATATTCCATCATGTGGCTATATTATCATTTATTCTACCACTGATGGACATTCGTGCTATTACTAGGTTTTTTTTACTATTACAGAAAGCACTGCAGTGAACATTCTTGTGCTGTTGTACATCATCAAAGGAGTCCCCAAGGCATGTAGCTAGGAGAACGCTGCTCAGTCACAAGCTTATGCATATTTTCGACTTTAGTCTATAGTCCCAAATTATTTTTCCAAAGAGCTTGTTCCAGTTTACACTCTGATTTCCCAATTCTTGGCAAAAACACTGAAATCTATCTCGGAGAATGTTATTCCTGCAAGTAGAGGTTACTGAACACTGGCCGAGCCGGTTCCCACATATGCCACCTGGAAGCTCACAGTCGCAAACATTCCTCCAGGGGAAGGAGAGGTTTTGTCGTGTACATAATTTTTAACAAAGAGAGTCTTGAGATGAGTGGTTTTGTGGCCCCCTGGCTTGAGGATAAAACCTTCCCAAGATTAACTTGTACTGTTCAGCTCATGAACAGTACACTCTGTAGCTGCTACTGTTTATCACATGGGGGAATGATGGAAGCTGGCATAAGACTTTACTTCCAAACCACCTTCCATGAACAGACTCCTCCAGCTAGTCTGACATCTTTGAGGACACGAAGCATACTTTTCTACCTCTTTTGTATCTGTAATGCTTAGTATGGTGTCTGTACATCATAGGTGCTCAATTAAACTTTATATAAAGTTTATATAAACTTTTTATATTTTATATATTTCTCAGCTTCTCTTGCAGTGTGCTATGACCAAGTGACTAATTCTGGCCAATCAAATGTGAGCAGAGGGGACATGTGCCACCTCTAGTACTGGTCTGTCAAAACCTCCTATAGGATCCTCCACGCTCTCTCTTTTCCTGGCTGCCAGCTGGCTGGATGCTTTCTATCCCCCTCAGTCATCACCTCGGTTCACATCATGAAAGGTGGCAACAACATCTTTTTTAAATCAACCAGGGAAATAAACATGTTTTTTTCTTTAAAACAAACAAAGCTGTGTGAGAGCCTCTTTGTGTGATTTTTCTTGTGATGGAGAGAGCAGATGAGCACATTCATGATTCAGAGCCTCAGGTGATTTGCTGCTCAGCTGCCCAGGCTAGCTGTCAGGCTGGCTCTGAATAAAGTTCTATTTCTGATATTGTGCCATTTATACCCAGATACCCCTTAGTATGTACCTAATTGTTAAAAACAGGAAGCATAATGAATAGTGGTGTTGAAATTCAACAAGGAAGTAACAAGGTATATTAATTATCTATTGCAGCATAACAAATTACCCCAAACCTAGTGGATTAAAACAAAAACACTTATTATCTCACATTATTTCTCTGAGTCAGGAATCTGGGCACAGCTTAGCTGGGTCCTCTTGCTCAAGATGTCTCATAGGCTGTAATCAAGGGCTGCAGTCATTTTAAGCTTCCTTTGGGAAGGAATTCACTTTTAAGCTCACTCTTTGGTTATTGACAGGATTCAGCTTTCATGGGCTGTTGGACTGAGGGCCTCAGCTCCTCCCCAGCTGTTGGCTGGGGGCTTCCTTAAAAGGTGAGCATGAAGGCTTCCTCACAACATGGCAGTAGCTTTGTCAGAGTGAGCATGTGAGGAAAGGAGAAGAGAGAGACAGAGAGCAGAAGAGAAGTCACAGTCCTTTACAATCTAATCTTGGAAGTGATATCTCATCTCTTTCTTCATTAGCAGCTACATCACGAGGTCCGGGCAACAGTCTAGGGGAAGGACCACCGAGGAAGCTGCCTTCCACACCAGAAGCTTAAAAGTAGTAATTCTACCAATTTGCTCCCAGATTTTTCTGAGCTTAACGTTTAAATTTTGTTTATCTAGTCAAAAGCCTTAATAGCCCTTCAAGCTATCTTTAGCATTTCAGAAGCCAATGTTAAAGTGAGGAAACTGTAATGAGAATTATATTCTGTGCTTCTCCCTTTACTGGGAATGACCCTATCCACTCCTGCAGTGGGATACTTCAGAGAAATAATGGCAAGTGGCTGATTTTCCTCTTTTATGTCAACACTTACAATTAAAACTCAAAATTCACACCAATTAACCAGTTGATTTTTAAGTCAAAATACAGGAATTCCGAACATGAGGTAACAAAAGTAGTCTTGCCTATTTTCAATGCTAATACATAATTAAATTTCCATCTGCATTTTAAAATTGTGTTTCTCAACTAAGTATGATAAACTATGTAATTTGTGAATATACTTGTTGACAAATCACGCTTTTCTTACATAATTAATTTTAAGTAAATTAAACAGAGTGCACCACTTACCAGATAGGCAAATTACGTTTTAAAATTCTTAAATTCAATTTTTATAACATGCAAAAATGACAAAATGGCTTTTTTCCTTTAATTCCCACAGGATAGAGAGAGGTAACAGATTATATGTTCCCAGAAGGAGGTTCCATGTGCAAACTTTTGGGATGCACCGCTCTGTCTTACACACCCTCCTCTACCCTCCAACGCATGTGACACGGACAAATCAGACACCACGATCTGTTTTCATGGCCCTATGAGCAGCACAGATTTGGAAGTATCAGTACCCAGCAAGCCCAAACATTTTAATGAGCCGCGCCCCACTGGAATGACAGAACCCTTCCGCAGAAGCTGCCTCCCCCTCAGGACACCACCCTGCATCTAGTCACCACCACATGAGCCCTAAGTGCGAAATGCAGTTTCCAAGCTGCATTCGGAGTCCAGGAGAAATGGGGCTAAGTGGAGAGCAGGGAGTCGTGGCAGTCTAGAGAAAGATGGAGTGTGTTGGAGGAGCACCAACTGAGGCAAGAAGTGGGCAGGGAATGGGGTAAGGGGCAAAAGCCGAAAGGCAGATGTAATCAGTTCAGCAACCTTGCAACAATATTTGAAAGTGTAAAGTCATTCTGAGTTCCACAACCAGGAACATCTTCAGATGCTGAAATAGCTTTTGCCAAATGCCAACTTGGAAAAATTGTTTTTCCTCTGGCTCATGAAGAGAGACTAACCATTTATGCATTTATAAAGAGAAATACGACCTCCCAGGGTATATAAGCATCCACTTTGGGGCTGGCATACTTTCTACCTATAAGCTAGTTTTGCTCTGTCAGCAAATATTTACTTTCCCAGAGAGCGTCAAGATCCCTGAGAAGAAGTCTCTGCCCTCAAAGAGCTTTCGCTATGGTGTGGGAACAGGCAGGAATACAGATGATTATGAGCAGCACAGTGTGGACTGTGTGGACACAATGTGGACTGTGGCCTTTTATCTAGAAGTAGTGACCAGTACACTGCAAAAGCACATGGCAGTGGGCCCTAGCCCGGCTGGCGATGGGGGTTTCGGGGTGCTAATTAGTTATCATGGAATTGACAGTTTAGCTGAGACCTCAAGGGTGAATAGAAGTGAGCCAGAAAAAGTGAGAGGAAGTTCAGGTACAAAGTCTCTGCATACAAAGAGGCAAGAGAAGGGGCACAGTCAGTGCCTGGCTGAGATCAGAGCATGGTGCCTATATTAATTAATTTTATCCTCAAACTCCATGCAGGTGCTGCTATTAGCCCCAGCTGACAAATGAGGAAACTGAGGCACAGAGATGATCATTGACTTTCCCAAGGTCCCCCACCTAGTGAGTGGCTGTAAGAAGTTCAAAATGACTGGAGCATATTGGGGAAGGGGTGGGAGGCACAGGCTGCCCAGAGATTTAAAAGCAAGCAGAGGCCAGATCACACCTCAAATTAGGAATTTACAAGCATCTAAGCAACCCCTGGAGGAGGTCTGAGGTGGTGATGCTAGGAGCCGATGTGAGCTCTACAGAGCTCACACACGTGTGGTGCAGAAAATGTACTGGAGACAAGTGAGCTTGGTGGCGGGAAATCAGCCATCTCATGAGAGATGATGGTGGCCTGAGTTAGGGGAGTGGCAGTGAGGATGATGGGAACTAGGGCTCCTGGGACCTGTGGTAAGTATAACCGACAGAACAATAGCTGCTGGAACGGGACAGGAAGAAGAGAGGGAGGCATGGAGGCCAACTGCCAGGCTTCTGGCTTGGGTTCTGCACAGATGGTGGGGCCACCAGAAGAATTCTCTGAGATCCTAGAATAACAACAAGACTGGCTCTGTTCCTCGACTATTTAATGGCACCAGGATGGACACCTAGAAGAATACATCTGCCCTAGAACTAGCACTGCCCACGTGGCCAGAATGTTCCCAGACACAGGCTCCTTCTCCTTTCTCAGTGTTTGGGAGAACAGGGCCAGTGCTGGTGTCTCTAAGTCCTCCTGGTCTCTGTCTCCGGACAATTTCTTTTTTAACAGAGCCTGGCTGGCTTTGGTCATCCCAAGAGGGATGTGAAACTCCAGGAGACTTGATCAAGAATGAGCAGATATACACAGCTGCTTCTAGACTTTTCTATCTTCACCCAACATGCCAAATTCTTTCTTGAACCCAAATCAGGTTTGGCCCCAGGCATATTTTCCCAACATGTGGTTTTAAGTGAAATTTAGTCTGTCCGTTTCTGATTCTTCTACACTTAACTCATTCACATGGTGTAAAGAAACAACTACTTGACATCCAGGAAAACTTCCCGGACATTTGATGACATTTTAAAGCCTCCTTTTCTTTTGTATAGGAAGCAATAATTTGCCAAGTATAAACAAACTCTCTCCAAGATGTTTGAATCTGATTTTAAATGTTTTCTCTGATGAAAGTGAGGGAAGAGGAAACAGGGGATCAGGGAGGAGAAGAAAGCGTAATGAAAGAAGGAACACAGTTTGGGTGTTCAAATAAAACCAAAGCACTAAAAAAATAAAAAATAACAAAATAATAATAAAATAAAATAAAAAGAAGTACAGGAACCAGCGATGTGATAAGAAATACTAGAGTCACCACTGGCTTGCCGCATTCCCACCCCATTAGCCTCACGTTCCTCCACAGAAGGCACTTGAAGATGCTAAGAACAAATATACTGAGTAATAAGATTTCCACTTTGTGGCTATTTCCAACTATTGTAATATCTACAAGTCACCTGAATGTCCTGAATGAATCACTGCTTCTCATGTTTTGGCCCCATAGTCTGCCATAATAAAGAAGTCAGTAGATACTTAAATCATTTATGATTATTTTTATTTGGACAATTTCTCCTCTTCTTGGGAAAGAAACCCTAAAAGTCAAACAGAAACAGTCATTTTTTTATGACTGCTGACACATCTGGGGTTATGAGAGAAGTCTGCATTCTTTCCCTTCCTTCGGCCAACACTTCAGAGAGCTTGCTTTCAGACTTCTGCACTGTGCTCTTCTCTTCTTTCTAGAACAGTTTAGCCTCTCCTCTCTCCTCTTCTGCCAAGCCGTCGCCCAGGGCCCACCTCTTTATAAACAGTTCTGAGAAGCCAGGGGTCAGAGCAGGCAAAAGTCTGTCCAAGGAGGCACTCACAGATGACAAAATTTAGAGAGAAATGTATGCTACAAAGAAAGCAAAAGATGCCCACTGCTTTCAGCTCCAGCCCCTCCCTGATAGGTCCCCAGTGTTGAGTGTTCAGAGTGCACTGATAGGTCCCCAGTGAGGGAAGAAGTTGATGATGAATTCATCTGGGCTGATTTGCAAAGAACAATCATTGATTACTCTGGGCTTGTTAACTCAGTATCCTCTAGACAAAATGTAACAGAAAAGATTACAGGGTGAACCAGCTGAAGCCACTGTAACCAGAGGCGCTGTCCATACATCAGAACACCGTCGAAAGACAGCAGGGCAGGAGGCAGTCCAAGCAGGATGCCATCTGCCACCTCAATTGCTCCATCTTGTTTTTTGTCTTATCAGAGGAGGTGGCTTGCTCGAGGCTGTGACTTACTGCTGTTATCAGCATTACTGAAGACTTTCTCCCTGCCTTCTTCTTCTCTCCCTTCCCCTGTTAGAAAAGAAACACTGATGTGGCAGGGGATTCTTTCAGACTAAGGAAGCACTGTCACCATTTTTGTTTGTCTGTGGTATTTATTTGTTAATTTGTGCCTAGCCCTTTCCATATAGAATTTGAAGTGGTGACAAGAAAACCAGAAAACCGAGACTATAAATAAAAAAATACCAGAACCAAGGAAATATGAATTGGATTGGGAGGTATAGGCTTCCAGCTCAAGGTGGCAGCCTGAGACCCACCCACCCATCATCTTCTGTCCCTCCCTAGAACCTCTAAAATAGAAATGCAGAGGGACAGAAATGAACACACCTACATAGCCGCTATGTCATATGGAGACTCTAACGAGCTAGAATTGAGCTCATGTTGACATAGTTCTAAAGCCTTTGAGCCTTCCACCATGCTCCTGGCCCGGTGCGAGGGAGGGGAAAGCTAATTGGCTCGAATAAAGAGAAAGCTTATGCACATTCCCACAGGGAATCGTGCCTTCCGGCACCAAGCCAGACAGCAAGCCATTGCTGACATTTGCCTCTTTCTTTCTGGCCAGAGGAAGAGGAAGGTTGTCTCTACGCAAATTGAAACAGGCTTCATTAAATAGTACCATTGTACTGAACTGAACATGTGGCATAAATTCCACCAAGAGACCCAAAGTCAAGTCACCATCAAGTTTTTTCCTGAGAGATCCAGCAACCAAGATTTTCCCTGGAGACGTTGAAAGGGAGCAGTTTGTGAACAACTGGGAAAACAACACCAAACAACCCACAGTTGCCACAGAGAAGGGATGGAAATCGAAGCCCAATTCCAGACCATTCCACATATTAGACTGTCTTCAGGCTAACTAGAGTGATCCAAATCTGTCATCTATAAGACCAGTTTCCTCTTCTGTAAGTGACCATAATATTACCCATCCCATGGAGATATTGTGGAGCTTAAGTAAATAATGCATAATACATTTTAGAACAGTACCTGCCATATGGAAAGTATTCTATAAGCAGCTTTTATCATTATTATTCTTTCTATACAATATTTATTTTTATTTTTAATTAAAATAAATATTAATTAAAGGGCTATAGGTAAAGAACAGTATTTGCTTGAATGTTTGTGTGTTTATTTGTTTGTCTGACATGGAAGATGAAGCCTAATTGACAATCAGACTTAACATAGTGCCTGGAGCCGGGCAGCTGCACTGTAAACTTTTGTTGATTGAATAAGTGACATAAAAAAATATTATTAGGTTTCCGGAAATAAGAACAGTAAATTAATAAAGTAAGAGAAATAACTCTGAAAACTAGGACAGGTATATAAACAACCAATTGGCAAATTCAGACATGGTACCAAAAGATCTTCATGAAATTCTCCCAAACTAGCTCAGTCAGCCATAATGATGTGAATAGAGTTAGGTCAGACATGGTGCTAAATAAAACCAATTAGGCTGATTAACTGCTGTGAGTCATGGTAGAGTGATAGCTATTATGTCAATATAGGTTGGCAAGAAGCAGCTGTACTCTAATTGTGGCATGTAAGATCTCAATGGCATCATAAGTTTACAAATAAGTATAAGTAAACACGTTAACATAGTACTGAAAAAACAATTTCTTTTAAAAGACCCTTAAAAAAAACCCACAGTACTGAAAGCTTCTCTAAAGATTTTTTAAATAAAATGGCAACAGCATCCTCTTGAAAAGAGCCATAAGAACACATCAACTTAATAGTGACTAAAAGGCCAAATATTTTATATTTCTAAAGTAATAAAGCAACTGAAAACTTGTTGATATAGTTCTCACACTTGATAAGAATACTAACAAAATCTGTACTTAAAAAGTTTGTAGTTCGGAGAGAGGAGTTTTTTTAAAAAGTACTAGAGCTTTCTATTCCAACTTATTCCTGTCTATGTTTCCACAGGTTGCTCAGCCAATAGGAAGCATCGTATTGCAATGAGTTAGCCTAAATTCATCTTCCAAACCATCCAGTGAGGGGGTTTTATCAGAATCATCTGGAAGGCTTTTTTTAATAGCTATGCCGAGATCTCACCTGCAGAAACCCATTTTCATTAATCCAAGAGGACCCAGGCATAGAATTTTTAACAGATCCCCAGATCTGAGAATGACTGCTCCAACCTGTACAACTATATCAATATATGCCAAAGATAAGGCCCTAGAAAGCATGTCTAAACTGGCACGTCATAAACAAATTTTAAGCTTCACTATCCAATACAGTAGCCACTGACCACATGTAGCATTTAAGCACTTAAAATACAGTCAGTGTTACTGAGAAACCAAATGTTTTATTTTATTGTACTAAATTTAAGTTTAAAGACTGATGCTCAATTTAATTATTAGAAAATGTTTAAGTACGTTTGAAATAGCTTGGGTATGTTAATCTATTTTCTCAACCATAAATTTTCTGAACTCTAATACAGATCAAGTGTTTCTGGTAAAGTTAATGCCTGAATTGAGACACGCCAGAAGTATTAAATGCACATTGGATTTCACAGACTTCATACAAAAAATAATGTGAATATCTCATTGATAATTTTTATGTTGACTTCATGTTAAAATAATATGTTTGATATATTGGGTTAAATAAAATATATTATCGAAATTAATGTCACTTGTTCCTTTTTACTTTATTAACATAGCTACTAAAAAATTTTAAATTATATGTGTATGTTCCAAGGAAAATAAGCAACTTGTAGGCAACTATAACAAAAGACACACAGAAACTAAGCATCATGTGAATAGTAACCAACACAATAATAGCTGAATCAGACTAATATTTTAGACTCTAGAATTATCAGACACAGAATATAAGTTTTGTATTTAAAGAAATAAGAGAAATTAAAATATGAACGACAAATAAAAAACTTTTTAAATGAGTAAGCATAATTACAAAAGACCCAAATAGAACTTCTAGAAATGAAAATCATGGCAATTGAAAGTAAAACCTCAACAAAAAAATGAGACACAGCCAAATGGAAAATCAGTGAATGGAAAGACAGATACAAATAAATTATCCAAAACACAATGCTGAGAAACACGTTTGACAAATATGAACCTAACATTAAGAAACATGGCAGATAGAGTAAGAAGTTTAACAAATATTTAAATCAGAATACCAGAAAGAAATGTCGGAGAAAATGGGCGAAAGGTAACAGTTCATGAGAAAATAATGGGCTGGAATTTTCCAGATTTATTTAAAGCCATTAAGCTTCAGAACCAGGAATCATAACAAATCTCAAGCAAGATAAACTTCACGAAACATAAAAGAATGGCAGAAAACCAAAAGAAAAGAGGGCCCATGAAAAGCAACCCTCAAATGAAAATAAAAATACAGCTTATCAAAACTTGTGGGGTGCAGCAAAATCAATGCTTAGAGGAACTTCATGGCATTTAAAGCATGTATTTAGAAAAGAAGACATTTCCCATAATGAACAGTGAAGTAAAAGAAATTTTTCTAAACTATTTCGGATGTAACCATGGTAAAAGAAAGACTGAATTATATTTGCTATTCCCTCTATAGAAAATAATATTACAAAATCATTGCCACATGAACAGGTGCTCACTGTACTGCCAGAAATGTAAGCAAAATTATAGAGATATATCAGACAGTTATAAGTGGCTCCTACTTCACTAGAAGCCTCTTCTCTGAATAGACCACAACTCTGCCCAGTCCAGCAATTAAGAGTGTCAGAAAACTCCGCCAACAGCTCTCCTCTACACCCCTGAAAGTGCACACCTTGGCCAAGAGCCTGGTGGTGACTGGGCTCTGGAGAAACGTGTATAACATGGGGGAGGAGCTTTCACACTGTTATATTTGCCTAAGGCTCAGAGTGCAGCCTGTGAGAAATGCCTAGGGAGCTGCCTTTCTATGCTGCTGGGGACCAAAGAGCATCATTATCTGATTCCTAGACTCCAATAAAAATAAAGCCAGAAAACCGTTTGGACGTCTTTAACAAAGCTGTTTCAAAACACAAAATTGAATGTGATGGGGTGTCATAATACATCCATCGGCAGGTCCTCACTGAGCATCCATGGGGAACCAAGGTCTGGATTAAGGCTTCTGGAGCCATCATTAATGAATTGTCCAGTTCTTCAAACTGAAAGGACCTTCTCAGAGTTTTCCAGACAAGCTAAGTTAATACAGCTTTGGGGCATTGCTTTGGAACAGAGGATGAGAATTCAGGTCCTAGAGGCTCTCGGCATCCTTTATGTTGGCAGCTCTGGGTTCTGAGTTCAAACTGGAAGCCTCAGGTTCACATCCTCACAGCTCCAAGTACAGCAGAAAAACAATACTTGTTTATAAGTTGTTCAACCAAAACTCCTGATATGAACCCTTTTGGACCTGATTCATTTATGGGTCAACCACCCATTCCTAAAACAATTACTGTGACCAGGAGAGTGCCACATTCCTACCACTTCTGGCTCCTTCTATAGAGAGAATATATGGAGCTAGAAACAGTCTCATAAATTCTAAGTCCTAGAATGTTTCCCTCTATATGGAAACTTGACTCAACTTTGTTTCAGTTTATAGATTTGTTTTCCAAATAAAACTGAAAGCAGAGCCTCTCTATCTAGAATAATGCAGAGGAGTGGGTTCCTAGAAACAACTCCCAGGCGGCTGATGCCATTATAATAGGACAAAAGAAGCTTCAGGAACCCCTGCTCTATGACCACCATGTGGAACCTTCTATTTCCCCAGCCCACAGACCAGCCTTCCCGAAGTGTCCTTCACTTATTAATGGATCCCCATTCCCCACCAAAAAAAACTACGATTCCCTGGTTAAGTTTGAGAAGTTTTTGGCTCAATAACATCAAAGAGTTACTCTTGCTTACAGGATATTTCAGAGGATATTTAGAATTCAAATGTGTATTTGGAGTCTCCAGAGGAAAACACAACATGCAGAATTCTCCAAACCTATTTGACCATGAACCTTTTGGAGCATCTCTTTGGACAGATATTCCCTGGAACAAACTCAGGGACATGTTGCTCTAGAGGAAACAGTTCATCTTCTGACCCAGCCCCACCTTGCCCTGCCCATCATTTTAACTGAGATCATAAAGCAGTAAAAGGTTACTGAGGAAGGTTGGTTTTTGTCTCTTCATCTCTCTGGGATGTTTATGAATGAATATAAAAACACAGAGATACACCCCATCAAATCCCTAGCTTTTCAAAAGAAACCCTTTCTTCACCCAACCTGTTACATAGTCACTGGAATTAAATTGCAAAAACCCTGCACTAACTCCAGTTCTGATGGGAGGAGAGACCACTGATGGGCTACACCGAGGAGGTTTTTGGCCTCTGCGGGAACTCGCGTTCACCTCTGGCAAACCTCTGTCTGCAGCTGCAGAAGATCAAGTCAGGTTCACATCTGTTCCCCAGACACCCGACACCCCACCCCAGCTTCCCCGTCCAACAAAGCCTGGCCAGGTTTTCACATTTAATTCCTCTAGGGCCCCTGGCTCATCTCCTCCCTTCTTGCTCCTATGAAATCTCAGAGATCAAAGCAGCAAGTTAGCTGAAGCTTTGTTTGCTCAGCATTCAGCAGAACACCTTAAATTCCCAGCTTGAAAGGAGGCTGAAAGAAGGTCAAACATACTCTATTGTTGAGAAACTTAAAAACAGCAAGACATGACCAAAGTATTAGCAGAGGAACCTCCATAATTTCTCTGGTCTTCAGGGTCCTGTGCAATTAGAGACTTTTCCCCCCAGCAAATTAATAAAAGAATCTGATGGGAAGGCAGCCAGAATTTTCCTTGGAGGTCACTCTGAGTTGACTCAGGCAATGCACTGATTTTGAGATGGAAATTGGGAGCTACTGCCACAATCCAATGGTCAGCCTCAAATTAAAATAAGGTATAAAAGGTTCATTCTGCATTACTCTTGTAAGCCATTCAGCCCATGTTCTGGACTGTTCCTCCTTCCCCTGGCCTAGTCTACAAAATTTTATGGCATTTAAGAACTGAAAGGTCATCTAGTCTGGAGATTTTCAAAGTGTTTGACCACAGAAAACATTTTCTTCCAAACAATATATTAAACAGGAGCCCAATATAAAGTAGATAGAGTTGGGGACACTGTGGGGTGGTATGTTGGGCAAAGCCTGGACTTCCGCCTACTCAGCCACCCCCTTTGCCATGTGGCTTTGGGCTCTCACAGTTTGAAAAGTCCCTGATAAATGCAACCCTTTCAGTTTACGCAAATGCTTGAGACCAGAGATGCAAATGGAGCTGCCAGAGTCTCACATGCTCCAAATCTTTAAGTTCTCATTGAGAGTCTGCACCTTTGATCTTCACATAAAAAAAAAAAAAAAAAATCTCCAAGGTGGTCAGTCTACTTTCAAAATGCCTCTTTCCTGTTCTCACCATCACTACCTCTCCTCCTGGGAAACACCTGGGTCCCCTGGCACCTGCCCCACCAACTCTTATCCCCCCAGCTTTTCAGTTGCTAGATCCTGTTTCCAAAATTCAGTTAATCACCAGAATCATCTTGGAGCTTATTAAAAATATAGGGCCCAGCACTAGACCTAGTGAGTCAAAATTCCCAGAGGTGGGTACTAGAATCTGTGGCTTAGATAAGCACTCAGAATGCTTTTATTGAATGGCCAGCTTTGGAACGCATTGTGCTACATTTAAGTTGTGTTCCATATTCACCACCAAAGTTAAAGCATTCTCACATTTAATCATAGCCTCGTTGCTATAGGATCATGACTTCATATAACTTTCTCTGGACATCCTTTTGGGATTGGCAGAGGGTGAGTCTCTGCAAGACTTTTCAATCATGTATTCTAAAACAGTAACCACAGACTTGTACAAATATTTATCTATAAGAAGTGTGTGTTGCTGCACTTAAAAAAAAAAAGAAATGTTCAACAATGAAGAGATTGATTTAATAAATATTGGTATATGTGTGTAATGTACATTTACTAAGAAATAATGTTTAGTAGATTAATAACATGTAAATATGTTCACGATATATGTAACACAAACAACACGTTATAAGAACAAATGTATAGTAGGATTCTATTTTTTCATGTTCATAAAAAACCTGGAAATACATGCAAGACAAAGTTAGCATTATCTCTCGAATGGTGGTACGGTTAATGGCATTGTTTAGTTCCTTACTTGCATTTCTTTTAATCTTTCAAAATTTCTATGGAGAACATAAATTTTGGAATCTACAAAAAAAAACAAAAGTCACCTTAAAACAATTTTTCGGACAGGGAAAAAAGGCAATAGATAGGATCAAAATGATGATTCAAGATATTAACTACTTACACTCTTGCCCGTAACTCTTAAGATGATAAAAAATAGTTTTGTTATTTTTGTTATTATTGTTCTTAGAATAAATTCACAAAATCTCTGGAAAACAGGAAGGCTCACCATCCATAGACTAGACACAGTAAGAAATTTCTGGAATAGAGAAAGCAGTGTTCTGAAATCCCTAGATGCTTAAGGAAAGCAATCATTTGAAGGATGAGGATCAAAATAAAATCTCCTCATACATAAAAAAGGAAGACTTTTAATATGAGAGAAAAGTTAAGAAGTTTGAAGAATTGATCTAAGAAGTCTAACTTCTGGTCACTAGGAGGAAAAAAACAGAGAAAATAGGGAAAGGAGGAAAATCAGAAAACAGAGAAAAAGTGCTCAACAGAAGAAAAGCATGAGCATTCAGATTAAAATAGCCTGCATGTTCAACAAAGTGAATAATATAATAACAAAAATATTGATCTCTTTCAGAGCGAGAGTGGTCTGGGCTAAGTGGTCTATGTGCAGTATGTATTTTAATTCTCATAGGAAACCTGAGTTTGGAACCATCATTTTTTTTATTTTATAAATGAGGCAACTGATTAGAGATACTAAAAACACTTGCCAAAGTTCACACACCACCTACCTGGCACATAAAATAGTCTCCCTTCCTTAGTTAATAATCTTAATAGCCAAGTGGAGTTTATATTTACAAGATTGTTTCTATAATATATAGATTGGTATGAAATAATAATAGTCTCTTTCTGTTGCAGGAAAAATGTTCTTTCCTTTGTTTACGGCCTGGTGAATTCTTAAGCATGTAGCAAATCAACACTGGATAGCTCTGGAAGACAGGATGTTGCTCATAGCTGTGCCATCACCAAGGGACTCTGGGAGAAAGGCCTTGAGCTAGCTGCGCATGGCAATGCAAAGAGACCATCTGTGTGATGCCAGCTCTCGCTCTGACTGCAAATAGCAGGAACTAATACCTGGTCGACCTTAACTGGATCACTTAAACTTTCTGAGACTGCGAAGATAATACAATGCAATGAAATAATTTAGTAAAACAGCCTCATGCATAGCATATAGAAAGTCACTGAGGAAAATAAGTATTCACTTAGCAAATAAGTGATGTGCTTAGTGAATTCAGTTAGTAAGTTGTGTGAAGAGGCAATCTGTTCCTGTCGGCACCGATATCAAAAGGTAACGTTTTCTCCTGGATTCAATTTTCTTTCAGAATGCAGAGATTAATCCATTGATCATGGAATCTACACTGTGGGAAGGATGAGAGGGGCAGAGAAAGGTAGAAAGAGGCGGGAGAAAGGAGGAGAGAATGGGGGAGGGAAGGAGAGGAGAGACAGGGAAGAAGTTACAGACTAATAATACGCCAAACATTTCCACAGCACCTCCTGGGTGTAGGCACTGCTCTAAGTGCCTCGTGTGTACTCCCTCATTTAATCCTCACAATAACCTTATAAGTCAGGGAATCATGTTATGTCCATTTCACAGATTGGTACATCGAGGTGCAGAGTAGTTAAGTAACCTACCCAACATGCACACAGAGCCAGAACTTAAAGCCCTTCTCTCTAGCTCCAGTGCCCAGGTCCTTTGCTACTACATCACTCTGCCCCTCAGGAAAAATGGAATATGAAGAAACTTCCTAGTTCTTCCATTGTTCTCCTGGGAGATGGACTGCACAACCAATTAGGGTCTCGCTCCTTTGTCTGCTCAATCGCAACTCTGACCGCACTTTATTGGAAACCTCAGCTCACTGGTCTACCTCCCGTGAAACCAGTTCCCCGAGGGCAGAAATGCATCTTCCATCTGTGAGTCAGAGTTGCCATATCCTCACACCTGACATTCATCAGACATTCATCAGCGGGGCTGTCCTGGGATCTGGGGGCATGAGAGTGCCAGCGCTGCATTTCTGGGAGGCTGGTATGTTTGGAATTGTCTTGTTATTCTGACAGAAACTTCTAGCTTTTCCAGCTGCTCTGGGGAGTCACCATTTGACAATGCAACACGCCTGCTCCCCAGTACTGACACAGATGCTGCCATTCTCCAGGACAGTCCTGATTTCATGAAGCTGACGTTTTCTCAATCAAAGCAATTTCCTAAGTGTTCAAGAGTTATAACTGTGTTTTATTAAATCAATACAATAATTTTTATATAAACTCACAAGTCAGAGAAAATCCTTTAATGTCTCACAGATCTCTCTCAGCCAGTTTTCTAACAATCTTAAGGAGTGATCTTAAGTCAGTAAAGACAAATATGTATATATTTTATATATTTATTTTACATATAAATATAAAATATATACTTAGACAGAGAGCAATGGAAAACACATTTTAAATGTTTTTCTTTTTAATTAAAGAAGTATTATAAATAGAAAAAAGTACAAAATGCCAATAAGCAAAAAGAGAAGGAAAAAAATACCCTGCCAGAAATAACTACCTTCAGTATTTTAATGTATACTCTTCCAGATTTTTCTCTATACACATGCATTTCTACAAAAATGTGATTATACATACTGTTTTTAACCTGTTTTTTCCCCCTTAAAGTTGTGAATAACATCATCCTAGCTTTCCATGCTTTTTATCATTGCTCTGAGTGTACTTTATTGGAACTTTCCATCATTTTTTATGACTTCAAAGTATTCTATAAAATGAATGAGTACTATTTACTTTACCAATCCCCTACTCCTGGACATTAGACAATTCTGATTTTTTGCTCTTAGAAAAAATTCCTTACTTAATTCTCTCAACAGTTTAAACAAATAGCACTCATCTAAAAGAAAGGAGCTCAAAAAATACACTATCAGCAGTGGTCTGAAATCATGTGGGATCCACTTTTGTCCTAAATTTTGTTTTGTATCTGGATTTTTTTATTTTTAGATTTGTCCTTTCCTGTCACCAAACCATTCATCTATCCAAACATTCCCTCTCTTGATCCTTATGCCCCTTCCTAGCTACTCATCTACCAGTTTCTCTGAAACAACTTTTCCTTTCTCTTTTGTTAAGTCCATTTCCGCTATCTCCTCTCTTTTACTTTCATCCATTCACTCTTAGTCCTATGGACTCATACCATCCTTTGAAGCCTACTGTACAAAAGACACATGCCAGGATCAAAGGGTGAAGATGCCACATCTTGAGCCCCAAAGGAACTCAGAATCTAATTGGAGATGCAAGGTACATATACGCAGTGGCATGCCAGTAAATTGGCTCTCTGAGGGGGAAAAAACCTTGATGTGTGTGTGCATGTGTGCATGCGTGTATGTGTGTTTGCCAATTTCTACACTATAAAATATTCCCACCACTGCCAAGCTACTAACGTGACATTGCTGAGACCAGAGGTGGGAAGAGATGCACATAAACCAGCTCCAGGACATGACTGCATGTGCATGAAAAGCTAAAATACATGCATACGTGTGCATACATGTGTGTATATACATGTATGTATACGCATATATACGCATACTTATATGTATTTTAGTATGTATGTAAATATAACCAAACAAGACAACCACAGCAGATATTTCTGAGTAGGCAATCATGTCATCATTATCATCACTGTCTTTATCAGAAACATTTATCGAGCATTGACAATATATCCTGCCCTGTGTTCATGCTTTATATTCATTACTTTGCAACACACTCCTAGGAAGAGGTATCATTATTACTGCCATAATTTTACCCTTGCAAAACTGGAGTCTCAAAAGAGGAAATAATTTGCCCATGTTCGTTCAACGCAGTGAGCATTGAAGCCAAAGCCTATCTGATGCCAGAGCCCAGGCTCTGACGACTGCCCTCTCCTGCCACTTCTTGCCAGAGATCTAGGCCTCAGGGCTCCAGACTGTGGATTCCCAAGGGTAGACTGACCATGAGTCCAAAGGGGTGGATTGGAGTTTCCTGTCAAGCCATGTGACCAAGCTTGCTTCCCCATTACACCATTTCTCCAGTACACCATGAAGGCTGTACTGTTAGTAATACCCAAAGTTGCCCTTCAAATTATGATACAATTCTCTCTTTATTTAGTTACCTTCTCTTTCCTACCAAGAGTCTTCCTAAGTGTTTTTGTTTGTTTGTTTTTTTTAACTATAGCTTTCTTATGCCTGTTTACATTTCTCTCCTGGATTCTTTTTTTATTATTATTTCTATCTCTCTATCAATATTCATTGATAATTCTTCATTATAAAAACCTGGGAGACAAAGAACTGGTATAACTAGAAGGAATGAATATCTATAAAGAGACAGATGAAAGGTCCAAGGAGATGGCCACATTACGATGTGTCAGCAGGATAAGGTTGCCATTCAGAAGGCACACACGTGTGAATAAAGGGTAATGTCATTGTAGGAATTTTGCAATAATTCTCCCATTCCTTGGCCCTGGGGAGTCTGAGTCTAGTTCTGGGGAGTCTGAGTCTAGTTCCACAAGAGAAGGACTTAAGAAAATTGGACAGAATTCAGCAGAACACCACAAATATGATTAAAGAATTGAAAAAGGAGACCAACAATGGCAGGCTAAACACACCA
>NW_006443292.1:555793-569213 GCF_000325575.1 Pteropus alecto | reverse complement strand
GAAGGGAGAATGAAAAATCATTTTCCATTGAAGACAGGAATGAGGAATTAATATTTCTTGAGTATTTACCATGCTTGGCACTGTGTTTGGCACTTTATGTACATTAGCTCAAATAACTTACAGTTACCCTTCAAAGTAGGCTTTATTAATCCCCAGGCTTTCATATGGGTAATGTGGTGTCCGCAGGGAGCTGGGAGCTTGTTCCAAGCCACATAGCAAACACATGTAGATTCAGAAGGCAAACCCTTGTCTCCTGGACTCTAAAGCCTGTATCTTTTCCACTTTAAAGACTGCCTCCTGTTGAGAGGACAGTTTCTCAACTGTGGCACTACTGACTTATGGAACCAGATAATTCCTTATTGTAGGGTTCTTCTGTACACTGTAGGATGTTTAGCAGCAACCCTGGGCACTACCCACCCTCATGCATCCCAACCCTCATGAGCTGTAACAACCAAAATATATCTCTACACATCACCAGTGTTCCAGGGCAGAGGAGCAAAATCACCTCTAGTTAAGAACCACTGAGGTAGTAAGGAAAGTTCATACCATATCTAGTACCCACTGCTCTCCATTTCCCATAAGAAGTTTTTTAAGGAGTCATTTTGGTCAGAAATAAGTAAGAACATATTGACTGTGTAAGCTATTAACTTTGGCATGTTTTCCTTTACAAAATGGTGGGCTTCCCGGAGAATGAACAAGATAACCTGTAACTGGTGAACTGGTATTGATTGGGCCAATTGAGTGACAAGTAAAAAACAGAAGCTCTGATAAGCCTGGCCCCCTGACTCTTGTATAAAATGGCTGATGAATCCCAAATGAGGGATTTCAAGGACAATAGAGGATCTATGGAGACTTTGAAGACCTGCTCCTGTAAAACAGCTAATCGAGGGGTCTGGCTTTCCTATTTCATTGCTTTTTTGAATAGGGCAGGCGCTAGCTGTTTGGTGGACAATTATCCAGTCCCAAGACTGTGGGAGAAGCTATTGGAAGCCGTTTCCACACCCAGACAAGCAGCACAAAACATCAGCAGGTCAACAGCATTGCTATTAACTAGCAAAGGCAGAGAGGAGATAAATGGTTTGAGGCACTCCCCTGCATTTGCCAGGACCCTGTGAATCTCTTCCTTGGGTCATTCTTGGCCAGAGTGGTCTTCTCTGATAATGTTACAGGTTCCTGCTGTCCCCACACCGAGGCCTGTGTCTGGACTAGTGGGAGGCCAGAGCAGGAAGTACAGTGATCGAGTCACTCTGGTGGGGGCAGTGGGGGGTCGGCCCCTCTGAAAGGTACGCTCTCTTATTTTTTCTTACAGCTCAGAAGCCCTGCCTCTAAGCAACCAGGCTTCCTCTGAAGCCACCGCACACATGGCAAACCTCTTCTCCCCACCCAGACCAGCATGGTTCCTTCCAGCAAATCAGGCCTCAGGGCCTCTGTGTTTACATTCTGACCCATGGCTGAGGTCTATTTTCTCTCCCCTGGCTGTGACCCTACCTCCCAGCATCCCTGCCATCTGTCTGTTGACTTTTCTCCTTCCTGTCTTCTCACATTTGCTCTGTCTTCTCCATCAGTAAATGGCATTTCTTGGGGTATGAGGGAGGCCACAGACCACAGGTATGTGTCCTGTCTCTGCCGGGCCATGGCCCATTCCAGTCAAAGGCAGATGCCTGTGGTACCCTGTCCTAGTGGGCAGGGAGGAACACGGCCTGGTGTGTGGTCAAAGGAAACTGTGCTTCTTCCTGGCTGCGTGTTTGGGTGGCAGCTCTCTCCTTGTTTCTCGCTATTTTTACTTCAGAAAAATTGCTTCTCCTGTCTGGGGTTCCTGCCCTGCCGAGGGAAACAAGGTGATATGGGACCATCAAGTGATCTGAGCCCACAGGGTCCTGGGTTCAAGTCCTGTGCTGTCCCTACCATTCCTCCTCTGGAAAGTGGGGATGCAACATGAGGGAAGTGAGGACAGCACAGCCTCCCAATTTGGCTCTTGTTAGAATGAGGTGGCCAAGCCAGTGCCACTCCTTAATGCCAGCTGCCTTCCCACCCCACCCTTAGGGCCTGAACCACAGGAAAAAGCAACAGGGACCCTCATTACTCATGCTAACATGTGACCTGCCACTCCCAATGCCCAGGAAGAGAGGCTCCATGTCAACTTCTATGTTCTGGATTTCTGTTTCTTAACAAAAACACCTTGTTACATTTTGTATTGAACAGTAAGATCCTCTTTTAAACAAAAAATATAGGTATATCAATTTGTAAATAAGAGTAGGGAGCAGTGACTGGGGAAGAAATGCTCTTATTTGTGACAAGAATAGCTACCCTTTGAGCACTTACTAGATGCCAGACATAGGCTAAGTGCTTTACACATTTTCATCATATTCTTTCAGCTGTGAAGAAGAGACTATTGAGAATTCATTGGCTCAGGTGACCCAAAGGCCCAGGAGTGGTCCTGGCACAACTCAACCCTAAAGTATAAACAGTGAACGGTGTCATCTGCTGCTGTCCTTCTATCTCTTTACCTCTCTCTGTCTCTGTTTCTGTATGTCTCTATCTCTGTGTGTGTTTCTCTCAGTTTCTTCCTCTTTCTCTGTCTCTCTCTGTGTCTCCATCTCTCTGCGTATCTTTATTTCTATCTCTTTCTCTGTGTCTCTCTCATATGCTCAGAGGTATATATGTGACATGGGTGTTTCACAGAGCTTTTGAGTCCGAGTTATCATCTGGGATTTCTTTCAGGCTCCATCTGCTTCCAGAACTGTGTGCAAACAGTAATATCCAAAGCTCAGAAAAGAAAAGGCCAAAACATTTTTGTCTGACCTGAAAAGCCAGAATGTGTCAAAGGAAGTCATAAAAAGGAAGGAAGAACAAATTATCAGGCCTGGTCACAGCCACAAGGAGCCTCTCAGAACACGCTGTAATAAAACCAGTCCCTTCATATGCAGCTTTCCAAACACCATGCTTGGTCTAACAGGAGAACATGCAGTCCTGGGTTCAAGTCCTGGCTCTACAGCTTTCTACTGTGTGATTCTGAGTAAATTACTTAACTTCTCTGAGCCACAGTTCCCTTCACTGCAAAATAGGACTAATAATTCCTACTATGGAATAGTGTCCTGAGGATTAAACTCATGTGAAACCTTTAGCATGGTACCTGGCATATAATAAGGGTCCACTCAGTGGTGATGGTACTGGTGGTGGTGATAACGGTGGTGGCAGAGATGCTGGTGATGATGGCAGTGGTGGTAGTCATGTCACAGGTGGTGGTAACAGTGGTGATATGAAGACGGCAGGGTTGGATGTGGTAACCATGATGGTGATGGTGACTGCAATGCATGTAGTAAAGGGACAATGGAAGCAGTGGTTCAGATGTTGCTAGTGGAGGTGGTGGCGATGGAATCTGCCTGCTCGTTCCTATGCTTTCTACAACCTACACGCACTTTAGGAAAACTAGGCACATCAAGGTCCAAGTGTCCCTGCCTTTCAGACACACTTCTCCCTAAGAAATTTCCAGAATCACCATTCAGCATTCCAGTCCCATCAACCTCACCCATAGTAACTGAGTATGGGTAGCCCCATCTTGGTAAATATGAAGCCAGGTTCAGGGCTGGGCCTGGGAGTAGCACCATGAAAAGACACACGCATTCTCTCACCTTTCACTCATTCCTGTCCCTTCCCTTTCCTGCCTCCTAAGTGCTAAGCTTTCCAAGCCCAGTGGGGTTTCCTTGCCGGCTCCCTGACTTGTCTCCCTATCTGCCTTTCTGCTCTGAAGACCTGATTTCTTCGTTCCTGTTGTACTTGAGATCTCGCTTTAGGAAAATCCAAAGTGAACAACAAATACAGATTTTTCTCCTTAAAACAAACCAAGAACTTCCTCCTGCTTTGCTCCAATGTTATTGAGAGGAAATTCCTCAACATTCAGAGAACAAGCTCTAAAAACCAAGGTGAGCCTCATCACTGCCAAACCAAATTCTCGGAAGCACTGAGAATTGAGTGAGAAATTTTTAAAGACAATATTAGCCTAGAGTTCAATTCACCCTTAAATGAGCTGAAGGTTCTTGAAAGAGAGAGAGAGATGCTATCCCATCAGGTTTTACAGAAAACATATTGTCTATGGAAATCTCAAAAAGTATAATATAAGGGGAGGAAACATCAGATCCAGAACCAGAAGCCTGGGTTTAAGCCCTGGCCCGTTAGTAGCCCAGTCTTTCCAAGCCCCAATTTCCACATCTGCAAACCTGGAATAAGTGTGAAACTGGCCTTCCTTGGGAAAAGGCACTGGTTTTTACACAGTGAAGAGCTCTACAGAGATAAGCCCTTTTTATTCTTCTGAATCATTCTAGAGCATCATTCTAGAAGAATCAAACTTTCAACCTTCAGGGCAGGGCTGTCCCAGTACAATGTCCCTGACCCTACCTCATTATGTTTTTAAGTCCCCTTCTGAAAACCTAAGTTGTAATGAGGTCAGTGATAAACAACCTTGAAAGAGGGTTAGAGCAGGCCCACACATCGCATTGGATTGTGGTCCATGATGAGTTTATTAACAGAAGTTTCTGGTGCATTGAGGTTACGGAAGCAGCAAACACTTTGCAGGGTAACTTGCATATATATGCATCTTCCTGGGTTGGCAGTCTTTCCTGGGGAACTTTACAAGAAAACAAGGAATGGAGTAATCTATCTTTGAGAGCCAAAACCTCTAGAACAGAAGCACATGGAAGTCAGGAAAGGAAGTTGAAACTCATGACAGATTTAGCAGCCTGGATCGAATGCCCAGCTGAGCTCAAGCAGAGTGTGAAGAGGTGACAACAGGTACTGCAAATGTGCTCCTGCCAGTCCTTCCTTTTCTTCCTAAACTGCACACTCAAAGCCTACGCTGCCAAGTCTACATCATCTTGCAGATTAAATGAGATGAAGCGCAATGCCTGACCCCAAGTAGCACCAGACAGATGTTGGCTGCTGACTTTTGTCAGTATGGCTTTTGTTCTGCCCCTTGATCATAAGGTCTGTGTCCTGGATGGGAGCCCAGGTTGAAGGTGGACGGTAAAGCAATCAACCAGTGTCTCATGAACACCTGTGTGGCCAAACATCCTGCCAGTATGTGGAAGGCATCAGGTACTCCCCTAAGCCCCACACCTTAGAGACTCTACAGGTTCAAAAGAGGCTGGAGAAATCACTGAAAAGAAAAGAGTCTGCAGAGAAAGCCAATTCTGCAGAGAGCAGGACACTCAGCAACCTGAGGAAGAGTGTGAACATCACTCACCCAAGTTCACAGTGAGCTTGGCAGCAAGCATAGGCTTACATTTGGGAAGAACAAATGAATGAATCTTACTGCATGCACTGTCACCTGTATGTGTCAGACCAAAATGAAATTATCAAAATCAGTGAATAAAGCATAGAGCACCAAGTAGGTATAAGTACACTGGCTAAGTGGGACTGGGCAAGCAATTTAATTTCTCATTGCTCAGTGTCTTTACTAGTATAATCGGGGACCTTGTGATAGCTCCGTCACAAGGTTGCCATGGGGATTAAACAAGGTAATTCACGCAAAGCACTTAGGACAAAGCCAGGAACAAAGCAAGAATGAACAAATGGTAGCTATCATCATTATCACTATTCAGCTGAATCAAAAGAATGGAGCAGCCAGAGCTGAAGCAGTGAAATGTGGACACTGCCTGCCTGTAAGCCATGGACTCTGCGACAGACCTAATGAAAAGGGTCAAGTTAGCAGGTTCCCTCATAGTGCCTCCTTCACTGTTATAACAAAGAGGTGCAATGGATAGATTTGTAATAGTCCCTTTTGTTTCAAGCCTCCATGAATGGAAGGCAATAATCATATGTCTCCTGATGGGCACGTCATATATGTACATATATATGTATACATATGTGTATGTGTGTGTATACATATATATACGCATACATATATATACATATATACACATACATATATATACACATATACATACATACACACACACACACACACACACACACACGCGGGGAGACAGAGAGAGAGAGAGAGAGAGAGAGAGAGAGTGTCAGTCCTTGGCATCCTACATGTGTTGTTGCTACTTGTGCTCTGTTTGCATGTCTTTCCATCACTCTGTCTGGGCAAATTTGATATCCTCATCAGCTGGAAAACAAACGCCTGTGATCTCAAGTCTTTGGAAGGTCAGCTCGAGAAGCAGCATATTCCTAGCAACAGTTGCCAGGGAAGATTATGAGAGTGGACTCAACTCCCAATGGGGATAAAGATATGGAGGGCTATATAATTGGCATTTGTTTGAGTGGGGCGGTTGGTGGGTTGCCACTTTGAAGGGCGTATGTAATCTCTCTAGTTAGCATGCCGCTCATTCCCTTTATTAGGGGTTCTGGCTTGCCTTTTTGTTTTATTTGATATCATGTTATTGTCCTAAAATATTAGAACTAAACAGTATCCAGTCCAAAGTTTCCTAAGCCTATTAGACCCAACATCCCATTTTTACAGCAAATATTTTGCAATATCTCCTTTGTTACTATAGATGTATAACCTACCAAAGTACATAATTTTAAAAATAAGTATAATATCCTATAATATAAATGAGAAATTAGGTAACTTATAACAGGATAAATTTCAAATTGTGCACAAATATGCTTAGAAGACCTAATGAACAATCAGATGCTTATATGTAGTTCTGATATGCTATCCAGGTTTATTCTTTCTAGATGATGCTTTTAAATACGAGCTAAATGAGAACATTTACACTAGGTACAGAATCCCCAAGGATGCAATGCCTGCAAGTGCAGAGTAAGAGTGCTGCACGGGCAACTCCAGCACTAGGAATGGCACTGTCACCAGTGACATGAGTTTTCAAAGTGATAAACAATTGGTAAAGCTATAAACAAGACAGAGTGCATGCATTCTTCCATTTCCCTAGTACCTGCCTTTCTAGAAAATTTAGTGTATATTAAAACCATAAAGCAGTGGTTTGATTTTATGTGTTAAAGAGTTGGTTCAATGCCCAGGTGATTAAAAACAACTTTTTTGAAGAAAAAAAAAGTTGGAAGGACAAGACTCCAGATGCTTGTGCCCAACAAGCATCACTCCTTGGTCTCCATCCATTAATGCCAGTGTAACCCTGCCTCATTGTTGTGACAAACAAAATGTCCCCACAAATTTTCAAAATGTTCCCTAGGAATACCAGTGATCTAGTCCAATCCCATTCATTATAAAGGTGGGTACGCTGAGGTTCAGGGAGAGAGAAAAAGTGATTTGTACAAGGGAAAGCCAAGGTGAAATGCAGACTCTCCTAACTCTCAGATGAAGGATTAGGACACTTAGCTGAAATCCCGTGGCTCCCCTTCTCTCCCTGGATGCATAAGCATCAAGCTATGGGGTGTGCTGACATTATCTACAGCTCTATTTTTCTCCTTCTCAGTCCAGTTTCAAAATTAACCTTAATTTCCAATTGCCAATAATTTCTTATCATAAACTAAGTTGTGAGCTATTTCAAAAATCTGCTTTCAGCAGAAAGGCATTGTTCTTGGAGAAAAGAGTCTTTTCTCCACCTGGTGATTATTTCACTTGGGATGGATCACAATAGAGTTCATCAATGCCCAGCCAGTGGAGGCAGATAGATAAAGACCGTGCGGCAGGACACAGTAAAGTTTTTATTTCTGTATTGTTCTAATTTTAGTATATGTGCTGCTGAAGCAATCACAAGAGTTTTTATTTCAGTTTACATGTAAAGTATAAGAGTTTTATCATCTGATTTTTTAAAATTATTAAATGTCATATATTCGTGTTATTGTTATTATTGAGACATTAATTGATTGACGCATGTCCAAAGACCATGTCCAGGAAGTTAAGGAACTGGAAACTAGACACCAAGGGAGGAGGAGGAGTAGGCAGAGTTGATGGGAGAGAAAGGCAAGCTCAAATTTGGAGGTGCCCATAAGACCTCCAGGTAGAAATGCCCAGCAGACCTTTGGCAATGTGACCCTAGCTCTGCAAAAAAGGGGCTTGGCTGCAGGCCCATATTTGGGGGTCATAATGAAGGAGAAGAGAGTTCATATTAAACTAAATTAAATCACCCCTGAAATATGTGGAGTAGGAAAAAAACAGGTTAGGGATAGAACACTTAGGAAAGCCCATGTCTGAGGGCGGATAGGGGCAGAATGCCAAGAAAAGATGGGAAGGAACAAGCAGGACAAAAACGTGGCTAGGTGTTAATCAAAAAAGAAGGGGCACCAAGGCCACAGCCTGGTCCTAAAGGTTTTACAACATACACCACCTTGTTTAACACTCAAAATGATACTAACAATGAGGGAATAGTATAATACCCCAATTTATACTTGAGGAAACCACAGCAGAGAAGGGTGACATGCTCACATATGCACAGCTCATAAGAGGCATAAGTAGAATTTGAAACCAAGTAGTCTGAACGCAAAGAGTATACTTTGACCTCCGCTAAACTAAACTAAGTACTAAAAATTGTGCCTTGGATCTAGCATTCAAACAAAATGCTGGAAAAAAAAACAGGGTTTTTCAGGGCGATGGTGCCTGGTGAGCAAGTCAGACCTAGGGAAGCACTGAGGACGAAGGCCAGCTCCGCCGCTCTCCACTGGCACAAGTCTGACCCTCGTGCGGTCCTCAGCACAAGCGTGAAGATGGAAAATTTCTCATTATGGATTACACTGTATTGTCAATAAAGCACAAATTACTCCCCAACAGATCTTTCCAGACAAATGAGTAAGTGGATGAACAGAGAAAACATGTGTTCAGTCTATTATACAGACTCAGTGAATTCACTATTAAAATGTAGAAAGCAAAACTGATTGTATCGCTGACAATGGTAATTTCTCGCTCCTATCCTTAGCAGCCTGGTCATCCACATAAACCAGCAATGCCCACACTCTTAGGAAGCATTTTCTGGCAGGTAGGAAGTGCTCCAACTCCGCCCCACAAAAGAAAACCAAACCTGGAACATGGTCCAAGCCATCCTGCCTCAGTGGTCCAGGCCATCCCCCAAGAATGGTTTCCTGCCATATTGAATGACATTATCCTTACAGAAAGAGGTGAAATTCATTGTCCTGAACTTTGAGGGAGACTTTGCCAATCTCTTCCAGTAGATCTGGGAAGGGCCCAGGCATATGCACTTTTAGCTATCATCCCAAGTAATTTCTAAGCAAGTGGTCCCAGAAGGAGCCCTGAGAAACACAACTGAGTGGTCATGCTTGGCTGGCCTCTAAGAAGGAAGGAGACAGATGCAGGAAACGAGAATAGAGAGAAAAGGGCCTTTTATTCTTGGAGGCTAAGAGATTAGGGAACAGGGGATCCAAAGAGTCAGAGGTCCAGCTGCTTCTTAGAAAGGGCACTCTGATCAATGGCTGACTCTCCCACCAAACCATAAGCCCAGGGATCTGTGCCTGTTGCTGATGTACGGCTACCTGAATGTTTAGCACATGGTATGTTTAACACAGTACTTCTTGAATGAATGATTAGTGTAGGAATAAATGAATATGTGAATAGTGGCACTGTAGTGGATGGCTTGAAAGAGGTTGAGGGCCTGAAAGGCTCTTACTGTGGTCTGAGCATGGGATAAGGGCCTGTGCACAGCAGGGGAGTGAGAGTGGAGAGGTGCAGAATTAACACTCATTCTGGCATATTTGAAGCCAAAGAGACCCCACAGTGCTCCTTGGAGGCATTTCCATATTTCTGGCATATTCGAGAATGTCTACAAAACTAAAAAACTTATGAGACATAGTCAAGACTGAACTGTATTGCAAAGCTAGTCCTCCACCCCACCTCAACCCTGGGAAATATTATTCTCCAAGTACAGACAGCTGGGCAGTGGGATGGAACTCCTGCTTTATCCAGACCAGAACACACCCAGCCCAAGCAGGCACGTTCCTAGCTCATTCCAGCTAGAGGTTTCATTCTGGGTTTGGCAGTCATTTTGGGGTTTTTGTGTCCTAGAGACATTTAACTCTGTACTTAATTTAGGTTTAATAGGCAGCTATTATATTAAATAGAGACCAGCTGAACTGATTATTTAAGACATAGTTATGGTTGTTTAACAACTATGTGGTTTGACTGCTACATCTCAATAAAGGTTTTCCAGTACTCGGCTATTATTACAGCTTTGTATTCAGTAACTGTCCCCACCTAGCCACTGCCCTCTCTTTAACTATTGCCTGAGAGCCCAGCAGCTCCCAGGTCTGCTTCTTCCCGCAGTCCCCAGACTGCTGAGTGTCTGAGAATCATGAGTATCCACAGAGACCAGGAAACTGGAGCTGAGACCACGTGTGGCTGTGCTGGAGGGCCTGGTCCTGCTGACAAGGAGCAGGCTCATGGCTGCACGCCAGCTCCAGCCCTAAACGGCCTGTCAGCAGGATTCAGGACTTGCCTCCCAATGGCAGTATGGCTTTGCTGGGAAACTCAGGCCACAGCTGAGCCCAGGAGGTGACTCAGGCACTTGGGACTCCTCTAGGAGAAGAAAATCTGTATGTAACAAAGAGAACTAGGAGGAAAACTGAAAGTTTGGGGTCTGCTGACTTTGACTACAACTAGCTTTGACATGCTAAAGCCTGAGACAAATTTAGGGGAAGAGGGTCTTCCTGTGAGCTTATCACAAGCCAAGATACTGAGCATCAGAAACACATTTTTAAATCTGAGCCTCCATATAGAAAGAAAGGAAAGGAAAGAAAGGGAAGAAAGGGAAGATAGAAGAAGGAAGGAAGGAAGGAAGGAAGGAAGGAAGCAAGGAAGAGAAAAGAAAGGAAAGGAAAGGAAAGAAAGATCAGCATAAATCCCAAGGACAGGAAAAAAAAAAAAAAACAGCCCAGGAAACATTAGGATAATGATGCTACAGTAGCATCTTTTTCCTTCACTGTCCAAAGAGAATCACGATCTAAACTGAATTGATAGGTAGAACAGTGAAGGAAGTCATTAAAAAGACAGACTTCACCAAGAGCTTTTCCAATGAAGAAAATCAGACTTTTGGAGGCAATTTCTCAAATGGGGTTTATTTCAGGACTTGGCAATGATCAAGTAAAGCCTTTGGGAAGTGCAGCTTTCTGAAGGACTGGGGACAAATTGGAGGTCAAATTGGAATTATTTACACTTATCAGGGTGGGCCTAGCATGGATGACTTAAACCAATGAACCCACCAGTCTCCATCTCCACTAACCTCTCAGGGCATACTTCTTAGCACACTCACTTAATGACCCAAGTTTAGTTGCATTTTCTGTTCGGAAAACACTTTATGCCCAAAATCCTTACTTAAATTTGACCCAAATATCCTACTCTGCATGTGTTTTTTTTTTTTTTTTAAGTTATTTTAGCTAAGGCAACTTGTAACTGAAACCATACTTACTAATTTTTGCTAGAAAGTTATTGACTGATTTGAGTCAAAAAGTTGGTTTTAGCCAGTTCTAGCCTAAGTAATATGTGCCTTTACATCCTCCTCGTGTTACAAACACAGCACTGTTGTCCATCACAGACCCCCAGCTCTCAAAATGCAAGTGTTCACCATAAATTCAGAGAGAAAAGACTGGCCTGAGTGTCTGCTTCACCCCAGCCCATGTTCCCAGACAACTCACAGGCATCTCAGTCTGTGTATATCTCCCCAAAGGCCTGCTCTACAGACCTGCCAACAGCTGAAAGTTATAAATAGGACAGTTAGGGAGGATGGGGGATAGAGAAGCAAAATTTAATATGAATTCAGATGCAATGAGCCAAGAAAGTTCTTTGGAGGGACAAAGAAGGGAAATATCAGCAGTGTACTTCTAAAGCCAAACAGAATGGTTCATATTAGCTTCACCAATTAAACCTGTTGGTCGCAGGGGGTGACTATCAAAGAGAACCTGAGAGATTAGTCTAACTCAATGGCATTACTTGGGAAATGTCACTTTCTTGGATAATATCTGATCCAGGTTAGTGGCCTAGTGTGGGGGGCAGAGGGGCAGTGCGCACCTGTAGGCCTCTCCAGAATGGGAATTCCACGGGGCACCTGAACCTTGGCACACTGGCACACAATGAACTTGAAGCATGGCCTCATGACCAGGGGTGTTTGTTGGGGTGACTGATTAACATCCATCTCCCCACCTGGATCCTAAAGTCCATCTCTGTCCTGCTTGTTATTGAATTCCCAGTGCCTCCTACAGTGTCTGGTGTAGATACCACTATTCCATACTTTCTCTGCATGGCCTGGCCAGCCTCTGCACCAAAGCACGGGCTTCAGTCCCCCAACCTCTCGCTTCACTGTGCTGTGATTCTGCTTCCCCAACTGTCTCCTCTCAGGAAGTTTATAGGCTCTTCTTAGTCAGTTAGCTTCACAGCCCTAGTGCCTGCAGGCTCGCCAACACTTGTAGAATGAATGAATTGCTCCCTAAGGAAGACACATGATTTAAAGAAACTGCAACTCATGACGTTTTCCTATTATATACATTAACAATTTCAGACTTCTTGGTTTATTCATGATGTCATGTAGTCCTTCCTTACAAGCATCTTCAGCTTGGGGACTACGAGGAAGCTGAACAGCTCAGGCAAGCTGACTTGTAGGAGAGATCAGACATGGAAGAAGGGGAAGCAATACTCTTCTTTGTATCCTATAGGTTTTGTTTGTTTTGTTTTAACGATTGGTTCACACCAACCCCATAAGTTAAAACCCTCAGACTTCGTTCCCCATTTATATCCTTAGGACTGTCATCCTCCATTCACCACTGACTGGGTGTGTCCAGTCAATTTAACCTACCTACACTGGGCCATCAACCCAGCAGGTGAGGTCCTTTTGAATTACTGTCTCTACGGGAGGCCTGCCACCAAAAGCCACACTCTTCTCATTGCCTAAACCTTGTCCCATGGCTCTGTGAGGCTGCTTCCATCTGGGTTCCTACCAAGGGTATTCTTGGCTTGTTCTCTGCTCCCAGGAAGAAAGAAACAGTCTGGTCCCTCTGTGCTCTCCAGGGGAGTTCGTCAGTGTATCTACCTTTCTTTCTGTTTCTTAGGTGACTCCAAGGCCACTAACTGTGGCACCCCTGCCTTCCCTTGGGGGTGGCATCCACATTTCTCCAGAGGCTGCCCTGCAGAGCCTTGCTCCTGCTATGTGGGTGAGACCATTAGGTACAGTCTGAGTGCATTTTCTCTCAAGAATTCCTTTTATAAAGGTGTCTTTTCTAATACCCAGACCTCCCAGTGGGGGGTGGGGGAGTGGGAAGGTTCACTGTCATTGTATAGTTTTTCAAACTGCAATTTAATGATCCTTTAATAAGATATAAAATTGATTTTGAGGGCTGGACCAGCATTGAATACATAGAGTAGAAGTTCATTCATTATAAATAGGAAGAGTAAGTATTGAGCATCTTTTGTTTTAGTTGTAGATGAGAGAGCGAGAGAGATTTATTGCAAGGAATTGGCTAATGTGATGGTGAGGGCTGCCTAGGCAAGTCCAAAACCCATAGG
>NW_006443292.1:550247-555766 GCF_000325575.1 Pteropus alecto | reverse complement strand
CCTCTCAGGTTGAAGCTGCTGTCCACAGATGAGATTTCTTCTACTTCACAGAAGCCTCAGCTCTGGTCTTAAGGCCTTTCTACTGATTAAACCAGTCCCGCCTGGGTTATCTAGAATAACCTTCCTTATTTAAAGTAAACTGATTACAGATTTCAACCACACTCCAAAATACCTTCACAGCGACACCTAGCTTAGTGTTTAAATTACTGAGGACTGTAGCCTAGCCAAGTTGGCACAACAGAACAAATGTGGAGGGTTCTTTTTCTTTTAACTGTGAAAGATTATGATGGTACAATTTTATGTTAATATATCTGAAAGTCTCAATGAAATGGATCATTTTCCAGGAAAACACAATTTACTTAATTTGTCACAAACAGAGGTAAAAAAAAAAACAAATTGCAGTGACCAAAAAGCATAGAAGAAAGCAAACCAGTTTCAAAGAACTGCTTCCCCCAAAAAGGCTTTGGGGTCAGACTGTTGTCACAGCATGTTCTTTCAAATGTTCATGGAACAGATAATTCTCACATTATGTAAACTATTCCAAAGTACAGAAAAAGATGGAACACAATCTAACTTATTTATAAATCTAGCAGAGCATTAAGACCAAAACCAAAAAAGGATATAGCAGGAAAGTGAATAATTTCAATAATAAATAGATACAAAGATTATAATTAAATCCTAATTAAATATCAGTGCACTGAATTCAACAGGACAACAAAAGACAATGACAGCTTCTGGGGTGACACAGTATATTACACACACTTCTACCAATCGCCACAGCAAAGATGCATGCACTTCCTGTGGGCTAAATGACACCTGCAAGGAGGACGGGTGTCTCACCCAAGAGGGCAGCCCACTGAGCACGGAACACCCACTGCCTTACCCACCCAATGAGAGGACAGACCTGAGTTTGTAAAAGAGTTGACCTGGAGGTAAAAGAACCCTTTCTCCTACATCTGGAAACAGTGACATAAGGAACTTCAAGTTTTCCCCAAAATAATCCTCTGTGTGTACCATGAGATGACCAATATTCTCTTGCCTGCCACGGAAGGAGCACAACAGCCAGTTAGAAAAGGAGGCAACAGAAGCCTGATGAGTAAAAGAAGGTCACTTTCCTTCCCTGTTCCCTGTCCCATTGCACCTGAAATGATGAGAGAACAAATAGGACTAAGAGCCAGAGGTTCCACCTTGAGCCTGTGCAGAGGAAGGCAATAGGCAAGATTTAAATAGAATTTGAATTTGAGATTGAAGCATTAAACTGGGCTGAACATTAATAACTCAGAGGCACCTGAGTGCTGCGGAACCAGCATGCCATCGCAGGCCTAGCAGGGGAGGCAATCTGGCAGGAGTTTGACCGAAAAAAATGCCCAACAAACTAGTTATGTTCTTCTTTTAATTGTCTGTACTTCCCGAATTTTCTACAATAAGCAGATATTACTTTTTTAAGCAAAAAATTTAAGGTTGAAACCGACACTGGATTGCATGGAAAGGAAAAGTTTGCCATGTAAGAAATAATTGAAGGAGGCTGTGATAGAGAGGATTTAGGAGGCACTTACTATCACATATCTAAAAATGTGTCCTTTGTAACCATCCACTCCATAAAAACATAAGCTATAAATAATAATAGCACTGGAAGAAAGGATAGGCTTACTCTACGATCTCGCAAATGTCAGAACAAGGGTCACCAATTTCCAGCCTCAGGGAGACAGATTTTGGTTCCTTGTGAGGACAGCCTTTCTTTCCACTGCAGCAGCCCCGCACGGATCAGGTGTCTGTTCTACACTAAGCTGCATTGCCAACTTCTGAAGAGTGGCCTCCATACCCTATCAGATGCCAGTGTTCTAGGATTCCTGCATACCAGGGCTGGCCTGCCCCTGGCTTCTTAATGCTAAATCCAGCTCACAGCTGCTCTCATCAGTAAATACTCTGGACCTGTGCAAAACCAAGTACATGAATATCACCTCACTTCCAAGCACTGTCTCCTTAGGCTTTCGGCTTTTCAACTTCCCTAAGCAGGTCTTCACCAGAGGTCACATTTGCCCAGGTGATTGCAAAGGATATGAGAAGCAATGGCACAATGTCCTCTCCCTCTGTTCTTTACAACAGAATGGTGAAGCAGTTTGGAGGAGGTCGGACTTCACAATGCCATGGAAGTGATAGTATGATTAGCAACAACAAAGCCTGACTTTGCTAGAACACTTTAGCACACTGGAGGACATTGATTCTGTATATTTTCAGCAGCACAGACTACCCTAAAGTAATAAACATATCTTGTACAGTGTTACAAAGACTCAAACCACCATCGCTTCCAAGTTAGAGTTACAAGTAGATACCTGGCAGGCGCCTTGACGGCACAGAAACCCTGAACTAGCCCCTGACCTGTCCAGCCTCAGTTCCTCACCATTCCTCCAGCTCCCACATTCCCAGTCCTCCAACAAGCTCATGCCTTGGCGTGGGGCAGAAGCCTCTCACCCTGCTCTCTGCATCACCCCTCAAGAATCCCCTCAATTTTCCTGAATGTCTCCTTGCCCACCCAACTCACATTTTGCTACTTCATCACTGTCCTCTCTTGGTGAGCTGGGCATACCTCTCTCACAGGCCTGATGATGCTTTCTTGTCATTGCCTGCCTCTATCTAGACTGGGAGCCCCTGGAGGCAGGACCTCTGTCTTCTCAACTCTGCGTCCCTAGCAGCATGCCTGGCATACAGTGGGCTCTCTGCAAGTGTTGGCTAATTGACTGAATACATGAATACAGCAGCCACACCACCGTAAATGTATTTCCTTTGTTTAGTCCATGCAGCAAACAGTGTTCTGAAGCCAAAGTGACTGTGTCTAGCAGGGCTTAAAACCCCGATTGCTCACTCTGCCTTCGTAACTCTCTAAAGCACACCCAATGCCCCAAAAATCGATCAAGGTGCATGTGATTACAGAGCTCTTTGGTTAATTGCAAACCCTATTAGTTTCCATAAAAAGCTGGCATTTTATATAAAGTTGAAACAGGTCACTGGTTTTGAAGATGCATGTGATGTGGTTTCTTGATGGGCAAAGAAACTTAGGGAAATATTTATTATGCTCACGGATGACATTCCAGCTATTGTCCATGTTCCTTTTTATGGCATCATAAAAATTACTTTTTACGGTCAGGCTGGTTGACATCTTCATCAAATCCCCTAAAGTGCATTTGTGCCAATAAGTAACATTCAGCAACCTTCAACAAAGGTGTATTGAGTGCCCGCTATGAGCAGGGCACTGAGTAACAGGGTTTGTCTCCAAAGCTTTCAAATCTGCTAAAAATATTCTCAATTTCACAGCACTCAGGACAAAAAATATATATATGTTTGCTCTAGCAAACATATATATAGCCACCCCTCTGGGGCCCACTGGGTGAAAATGCACCTAGAGCCGCCCAGGGAAATGAAATCTCACTTCATGAATCTTCTAGATCTCCTGAAAGGTTCTGTCTCCAGCTGGCTCTGGAGAACTTGCTCATTAAATGTTGCACACAAGCTCTGTCTCCAAGCAACTGAGCTGTGGGGCACACTGCAATCCCTCAGCCCTGAGAACTTGCTTTGTTAGGTCCCAGAGACTGAGGAAGCACAGATGACCACCAATCCTCTCCCTACTTCAAAATTTAAGGCACTTTCAAAGCAGAGGGAACAACATGGTTAGTTAACCCCTTTGAGTTCCAGTTTCTTCATCTGCAAATGGGGATAATGCTGTCTTACCCTATCTTCCCCCATGACCACCACCCAGCTACCATGCAGAAGTGGCTGAAAAGATAAAGAGGACTGATGGGGAGGAGCATGTCAGTGACAGGCATGGAGGAAGGAAGGGAAGTATTGATGATGGATCACACCAAGGCTTCTAGCCTGGCGGCCACATGGATGATGATCCTGGTACCTCTGAGCATCAGAATCCAGTCATGCCTGATGCTGGTCTATACTGGGCTTCTCGGTAATAAAAACCAATAGCATTACTTTCCTTTACTTAAACCAGTTTGAGTTAGAATTGAGCACAATCCTCTTAGCAGCTGAACTAACTCTGGACTTGCTTTGCCCCACAGAATATATGTCAGAAGACTGCTCATCCTTGCCCAGGTTGCTTTGGCGCTCAGTATCCCCAGTGCCTTGCCTCCTGGGCCACTTGTCTTTTGAGACATCCTGTGCCTTTCATCCTCCAGGGACCATTGTCACAAGGCAGCTGAGGTCTTCTCTGGCCACGCTCCCCCTGCAATCGACAACGCCACCTCTTCTAGCCCTGAACTCAGTATTATTTGCCTTTTGTGACTGAAAGGAAAATGAAACAATCCACTGGAAAGCAAATAGCAACATTCTTTAAACATGTTTCTTTTCAGTGCCTGGTGCACAGCCCTGTCTGTAGGCTACTGATGGGGACATTTAAACTGGTGAGAAAAGCTATTGATTGTTGACATGCTACTTAGCTCCTCGGGTTTCGGCTATCAATAGCTCATCAGTGTCTCCCTCTGAGTGTTTAGCAATTCGCCTTCTCTCCACTCCAGTCAGACAAGTACAGTCCTGACCTTGGGAAAGAAAGAGGAGCTCGCTTACCTGTCACATGAGGCAGATTCTTTGTCTCAGATGATCTGGGGCCCACTGGCCCAAGATTTAGCCCCCAGGACCTCCTAGCTTAGGTATTTACCTCCCAAACACCTGCTCTGATACCGAATACACTGAATTTGAACCCACTTCCCTCAACCAAGAAACAGGTCCTGCTGATACAGCCACCTTGATGCATCACAGCAAGGTTTTCATGCAGGTCCAGGGGCTGACCCTGATGGTGACACAGTTTCTCACACAGTTACGAGGGATTCAGCTGCCTTTCTCAATGTCATCAGGGCACTGGATGTGAGAAATTATAAATGCAAATACCGTTGACTAATTAGGCTCAGTGTCTATTTATCTGTCGCCTCCCTAGGCAACCTTACCCACTACGGAATTGATTTCTGCTCTGAAGCTGATGGGACTAGCTGAACTTATGCCTGATATGACAATGTCTTTGAGCCCCAAACTGAAGCTCCCTACTGCAGAGCATTCTCAGATGACATGCAGACACCTCTAACTCAATTTGTACAAAACTGAACTCAGTATCTTCCCCTGAAATCTGATCATCTAACTGTATCTCCTGACTCAGTCTACTGAACTACCCATATCCTAGAACCATAGTCATGAAAACATCCTCAACTTCTCCCATAACCAACTGCCATCGCCAAATCCTATTGATGTTACATGCTTAATATCTCTCTGTCACCCGGTCCTCTCCATCCCTACAGCAGCCTTGGCTGGGCTAGAACAGCCCTCTCATTGATCTTTCATTTCCTCTCCAATCTCCTTTTCACCCTGTAGAGTGATCTTCTCTACAGTGCAACTCAACTCTGATCTGTCCAGTGCTGACCTTCTGGATAAACTCTACCTCCAGCCCCGATCTATCCAGACAGACCTGCCTAGAGTTCCCCAAGATTTTTCACACATCCAGCTTCATTCAGGCTGTCTGCTCCTCC
>NW_006443292.1:538357-550197 GCF_000325575.1 Pteropus alecto | reverse complement strand
AGTGTTGGTCATTCATGTCTTTTGTGTCTATACGTCTAATCTTCCTCTAACCCTGCATTCATCTTGTGCCTTGCAGCCCTTCACTTCTGGGTCAGTCTCATTTATTAGGGATGTGGGCTCCATAATTTTCCCCCTGCTGAATCCCCAGCCTCTAAGCAGCATTCAGTAAAGTCTTCCTAAGGATCAGAAGAAGAGTTTCTGCCTCATCAACAGTGTTTCCCTCCTTCCTGGGATAGCCCTCGCACTGACCTCAGAATGCAGCCAGTCTTTGTGCCCAGACCCCTGTGGACAAGAACCCATGAGGTGGTTCAGACTGCTGAGCTAAAAAGGAAGGTGCTCCAAAGCTTCCAGCAGGGGAGCCTACACTTTAGGGGGAAGAGAAAATGGCGCAAGCCCCTCTCCCGCCCCTAGCAAGCCCCTGGAAAAGTCTTCCTGTCCCCCATGCATTTTCTCTGGTCACCTAGGAACACTGCTTGGTATTTATGAGTGTAGGGAATGTTGCTCTAGCAGGCCTTTTTTCTTTTGTTTCTTTAGCCAGGAACATTTTATGGTTTAATGCTTGCTCTTCTCAAATGCAGGAATGTGAGTGGCTCCCTACTGTGAAGACTGGTCTTCATTCCCACCGGGTCATTTCACCTGGAAGTAATCTACTGGTTACTATGTTCAAGATCCTCAATCTGACCTCTGGAGAAAATGCTAGGATGTGGCCCTCAAACCCCAGAGGCCCCAGTTCAGAAGACAGCTTAGCTACCAGATGAAAATGAGAAAAGAGACAAAGGAGTAGAATCTACCCTCTTCAACAAATTCCCAACTACCATGCAATGTTCAATTATAAGGTATTGTGAGACACATTTCTTAAACTAAAACTTTCAAATGAGTGCATTCATCTCAAAAATCACCTCACTGCTGTCAGCCTTTGCTCAAAGCACTGGAACCTCAAGGTCAGCAAAAGGTCTGGAGACAGGTGGTCAGTCAGGGCAGCAGACAAGATGAGGCAGGAGCAGAACCCATCAATCGGTCAATCAATAGCTGTCAAGTTCCTACTGTGTGCCAAGCTTTGCAGGCACAGTGGTGGACAGGACAGAAGAGTCTCTGCTCAAAGAGTTATCTATTCCCCTGAGTGGTAGCAGACCATGGAGAAGACTGGGAAGTGCCTTAAAGCCAAGAGGAGTCCAGATTTCCCTCTAGGGACAACCAGAAGTCATCAAAGGCTTTAAGCTAGAGAGCGACATTTTTGAATGAGCCATCTGGCTTTAATGGATCATTGGAGGACAGCACTAGAAGCAGGAAGTTAAAAGTCATTGTAGTAGATCCAGCAACTGAGGAAGTATGTTAGACAGGGCTGGCTCTGGGGATGGCAGTTTGGGAACGGATTTCAGATGTACCTTTCGGGTACACTAATGAACGCAATGTGGAAGATAAGAGAGAAAAGCATTGGGGTGCCTCCTCACTTGAGCAACGAGGGGAACGATGGTCCCATTTATAAGACAGAAAAGGTTTGGTGCAAGGAGAAACTATTTTTGGGAAAGGGACAATCCAAATCTTGTGTTGGACATTTTAAGCTTGAGACATTGGTGTAGCGACATCAAAGAAGCTTTTATTAGACACATGAGTCTACACCTTGTGGGTGGGGATGGAGAGTCTGAACCAGAAAGAACCTTAGAGACTGCAGAGCAGAAATATGATAGTTTATATCCCAGAAGAGAACACAATGAAATAGCCCAAGTTTTCGTTTAGGAAACAGGCTTGTTTCAGAGTAAAATAAGAAAGGGTTTTGAAGGGAAGGAATCACCCTCTGCAACAAATTCCAATTTTCCTGTGCAAGGGAGGTGGGCAAGCCATCCACAAATAGAGTCTGAGACCCTGACCATGTGGCCTCAGACAAGTCACTGCACCTGTTTAAGCCTCAGAGTCCCCGTCTGTGAAATGAGAGAGTTCAACTCGACATTTCAGCTGTGGTCTCTTCAGTGCCTCACCCTGGAGCCCAAATCATTCTTGTGCTTACACCCTTGGCCTGGTGCAATGCTGGGACAGTGGTCACAAGCACCTGAAATGGTCCCTGCCTCAGGAAACTCTCCCTTAAAGTTGGAGACACCAGACACTAATGAGGAATGTCTGTAAAGTGCATGGCGGTTGTCTCCAAAGGTACTGACTCATTGAGAAGGGAGCCATCCCCCTCTCAATGCCTGCCTAGGAGACCTATAGGCATAATTTGTTCTAATGATGAGCAAACTCTTCTCTCTTTGGGAAGAAAGGAAAATATCTCTTTGTGATGGAGGCAGCTGGAAGCCACTGATCATTGTGCTACAATCTGTGTTGTACACAAGGCCACCACGTCATCTAAGGGAAGAAAGAGAGTTTAAGAAAATTACCTGATAAACCATTGTTCCTTAAGCTCAGAGCCTGGCAATAAGATTCAAGCAGCTCAACAATTACTCAGTATAAGAGTCTGGTGCCTGCCATGGGGGATGAGGTGGCGGGTAGGAAGAAGAAGTGGGGCAGGATGAAGAGCAAAAGATGATGCTGCTGAAACAAATTGTAAATAACTATTGATTGTTTTTTTAAAAAATAAAATAAATACACACACAGTCTGGAACTAAAATCCAACTTAAGTGACAGGTGAAGACGTGGGTATAGGAAAGTAAACCGTGCTGAGATCTGGCCATAAGAAGGAATGAAGTACTGATTCATGCTACAACATAAATGGACACTACGCTAAGTGAAAGAAGCCAGGTACAGAAGACCATGTATTACATAAGTCCACCTACAGGAAATAAGTGAAATGTCTAGAATCGATGAATTCATAGAGATAGAAAGTGGATTCATAGTTACCTAGGGCTGTGGGGGAAGGAGGAATTGGGGGGGGTGATAAAAATATTCTAAAATCCATCATGATGAGGGTTGTACAACTTTGGGAATACACTAAAAATCATTGAACTGTATCCTTTAAATGGGTAAATTGTATGGTATGTGAGTTACATCTCACAAAAGCTATTATATATATATATATATATACACACACACACACACACATATATATGTATGTGTGCGTGTATGTGTGAGCACGCGTGCACACTAAGGCTCTTCTTCTTGTTGTATTGTGGAGAAATGGTTATAAATACTGATTAGCTCTAAATGCTGAAAGATGAAATGCTGACTATTAATTCGACTATTAAAGTAAGAGCCACTCCTGTGTCACAAGAGAGCAGACAATCAAGAAATGTTGCTCTCAAAAACTACTTGCTGAACTCATTCTATTCCCAGATTCGTTTGGGGGTTGGAAGGAATGTCATACTGGTTGTTTGGGAGATGGGATAAAATGAAATGCATGCTTTATGATAAATGTCACTTCTGTCAATTCTGGCAGTTGCAATATGTGCAAGAACAGAACTCTCCCCGTAGGGTGTAAAGGGAGAGCTGTGCTTGGAGGAGCTGTGGAGCGAAGCCAGAGGGATGCGGCATGCTAAGGTGGAGATGATGCTGAAAGGACACTCGGGGGGAGGTGGAGGTAGGCACAGGGCATAGAGATTGGACCACGATAAAGCAAGCATGATAGATATTAAAGCTGGACTCAACTTACATTCTGTCATGATCTTAACATTTGATTTTGCCCGAATCCAGTGGTCCTCAAACTTGTGTGTGCATCGGCAGCATCTGGAGGGCTTGTTGGAACACAGCTTGCTGGGCCCTGTCCCAGAGTTTCTGATTCAGTAGGGGTGAGGCTGAGAATTTACACTTCTAACAAGGGCCAGATGATGCCGATGCCGGAGCTAAAGCAGCCGATCCGTGGACCACACTGTGAGTAGCAACAGTGAAGGGAGCCTCCCAAATACATTCCAGTGCTGGCTGAGCTCGCACTGAGGACTCTTCAACAGGCATTTAAGACCACTCTTGAGATCTTTCAAGGGCAGAAAGGGTTAAGGGAGAGCTGTCATTCTGCCCTGGGAAGACCAGCCGGGGCCCTCATGCAGTTTAGACTGGACTCTAGGCTTCTCGTGTATTGATTGCAATCAGCCAAATTACCCCTATAGCAAATTGTCTTGAATTACTGCAAAAGTAATAGGTGCAGCTGGGTAAATAATGTACAGGATGGTGCAAGTCTATATTCATTAAGAGGTTGCCCACACTGTGTGTCTCTCACTGAGTCTAGCTCAAAATGACTTGTCCCCACCAACCTGATATTTCTCAGTACCTGTACATCTGCAAACTCTTCCTTTGAGGACACTGGGAATCTTCATGCATTTGTTACAGGTCTCTAAACGTAGTCTCCAAGGTTTCGTCACATATATTCATGGAGTGGCCACAGAGACACACATCCCAAGTGTCTCCAAGCTTCTTAATGGCATGTATGTTAACTGTTTAATATCTGCTGAAGATAATGAAATTCATGATTAGAAACAAGTTACTCTCAATTACAGGCTGCGTTAGAAGCAAATTAATGAATTTGAAGACTTTGTGTCTAAAATATAAATTTCATTTTTTCCCAGCTTTATACAGATATAATTGTCAATTAAAATTGTATAAATTTAAAGTGTAAAATATGATTTGATATACGCATGTATTGTGGAATGATTATAATAAAGGCGGTTAACACATCCATCACCTCACATAGTTACCACTGTGTGTATGTTGAGAACATATAAGATCTACACTCTCAGCAAATTTCAAGTATTCATACAATGTTGTTAACTGTAGTCACCATGCTATACATGGGGATTTTTGCCTGAGTGAAAAGGACTATTAGAAACACAATATTTTCTTAAGGAAATCTTCCCTGTGATGGGATATGGCAGAGACGAGCCATGGTGGGGCTAATGGAGATTAAGATAGACCATGCAAACTCCATGGAAACTAAGCCATGTTTCTGTTATGTAATAGGTTTGGTAATTATACTAAAAAGGTAAGAAAGTCCACAGCCAAGGGGAGATCAGGATGGGTATTAATGAGCAATAGAGCTAGAAAGTGGAGGAATGAGACAGCAAAGAGTGTCCATGACATGAAGATCTGCCATTGACTAAGGCCCAGGTTCCCCAACCTCTGAGGCTCTGTGCTGCCTCTCTGATGGTTCCAATGCCCGTGGAGCCTCCCAGATTGTGGGGGAGGTTACCAGTGGGAGCAGGTTGTGCTGCTGTACCAACCCCGGAAGTCAGCCTGACCCTATGGTACACACCCTACAGGTGAGAGGCTGGACCAGAACACCAAGCCAGGGAAGGAGGGTGTAAACCTGTCCTGGTCACCTGCCAAGGAACTTTCACCCACATTAGTTCACTGAATGCTCTCTAAAACCTTATCTGGACAAAACTGAGCATTTGCTGAACACCAATTAGGTTCTAACACTGAGTCTCCCTTTTTTTAATTCTAATAATCTCAAACTTAAAGGAATATGAAGTAAGGCACAGGGCAATCTTCTAGTTAAACACAGGCTAGATTTAACATCTATAGATTTGCCATATTTATTTCAGAAATTATTTTTTAAACATGTTTCTGATATAATTTAAGTAACTTCTGAAATACCCACTTCTTAATCCTTCCTTCTGGATTAAGAAATTCAAATTGGCAATTACAAAATAGTCATGGGAATGCAAAGTACAACATAGGGAATACAGTCAATATTAACTATGCATACTTCCAGGTGGGTACTAGACTAATCCGGGGGTCACTTTGCAAATCATATAAATGTCTAAGCACTATGCTGTACACCTGAAACTACTATAAAATAATACTGAATGTCAACTGTAATTGAAAAATAAAAATAATTTTAAAAATCCTTCCTTTTCGTGTCTTTATGCTTCTACTAATCTATATGTTTATCCATAAATAATAATAATATTGCATTTTAAATTTTACATAATTGGTCACATTATATTTAGATTCTGTAGCTTCATGTTTTCATTCGACTTTCAGTTTTCAAGAACTGTGGGTATTAAGAGTATAGACCAATATGTGAACACAACATTGCTGAGCTTATCCCATGAATACGAGGGCATTTCCAAGGAATGTGGTCTGTATGATAATTATCCTTAGAGCTTGAGACTTTGAGATTTAGAATGTGGTCAGTTTATGGAAATGTTCCATATGAGCCCAAGAAGTCTGCATTGTTTCTGTTCATGGGGTTCTGTCTGTGTCTATTAGATCAAGTATGTAAGTGGTATATACTTACTAATTGGCATCTACTTAATCTCATTGAAGAATTGTGTCTAAAATTATAGTAATAAGACTTTTCCTGTATCAATTATTTTGATCATCTTAACTTTTTTAAATCATGTATGGTATGAATCTTACGGATGAAGAAATCTGAAGCTCCAAGGTAGGAAGGGATAGATTCAGGGTTGGAATCTGTCTGCTTCTAGAAGTCAGTATCTTTAACTGAAGAAATAAACTAGCCACTAGGGCAAAAAGAGGCAGTTTGACCTATGTTTAAATCCAGATATGTGAGGCTCTGAGAACTCTCAACTTCTAAACAATTGTGCAAAATTTGGCAAACAAAAATCAGACCTCTCTGAATTACATCCTGCCACTCCAAACTTGGCAATTTGGTTGACCTTGTCTACTGACTTTCAGTGGGTCCCCTGACTTCCCCAGCGTGCAGTACCTCCCATGGTTGTCCTTACAGATGCCAAGATCTTTGGGCCTCACGCCCACCCTCTCCCACCTCTCAAGGCTCTCCTGACCATCAGGTGGCCCAGCAATGGCAGGTTCATAAATTAACAACCAAAGCCCAACCCAAAATGTCTTCCCAGCCTTAATGTCTGTATTTTGTCCCTGTTAGAACAAAATCTGAAATGGCAGATTCACCATAACAATTCACATAGGTTAGGCATCGAGATCCCTCTTTTGCAAGGGCACCTTCTAAGACCCTTTACTTAATCCTGTATTTATAATTTTGTTTTCTCAAAGAAGACTCCAGAAATATGAACTTCAGGCCACCCAAAACCTAGATCCATCCTGCAGAAATTACTCCTTTATCTTGGAGTTCTCCTAGTCAAGTAGTAAGGTGCCACCAGGAGTTCACAGTTCATGATATCAGGATTAAGCTTAGATCAGAGACACAGGCCTCCCTGCGCCCCATCTCTTTTCCTGTGCATCCGGCTGAGAGCCTGCCCCCACCCCATGAGACACACTGGCCTTGGTCAGCCCTGCTGCACTATGGCCTTCAGGCCAAGGGAAGGCAATAGCTCCCAGCTCAGCAATTTGCCTGGGCCCCGCCTTGTTCCAGCTGTATCCACTGGGCTCCTGGGGAAGGGCCAGCCAAAGCCAGATGATCCGACATGATGAAAAGGGAAATTCTCAGCATTCTTTCTGCAGAAAGACATTTGCCAAATGCAATGCAATGAGGAGAAGCAGGCTGAGGTTTTCTTGAGCAGCCAAATGCATCTTCAACCCTAACATGGTTCAAGGCGGAAAAAACTGGGTCACATCTAATTAAGTTGAGTTTCAGGGGGAACTAGTGTCTGCTGTGGACAGAGCAGGGGGCCAAGGAAGGGATGCCAAGGAAGGATGCAGGACCAAGCTTTGAGATACTCTCCCAATGCATACAGACTTCCAGTTTTGGAAAAACGTCTTCATATTCCCAGAAATGACCCAATGGAACAATCAGATTACATTATTTTCTCCAGTCATCAATGCACAGTGATGGTTCCAGATAGAAAGGGCCAAAATCCTGATTTTAACTCTGTCTTGACTCTCACACTAACCGATTACCCACAGTTTCTCATAACTCAGTTTCTCAAATACTCATTTTTGTTTCTCACCAACGACAAAGGAGATGGGGGGGGCGGGGCAGGGCGTGGAGAGGAATGTCAGTCTGTCAGTTTGAACTTCCCAAGCCAGCTTCAGCTGGTCAGCTGCTACCAGGAGGGGTGCCCAGAAGACTGGCCAGAGTCCCGTTTCCCCCACAACCAGTAGGCAATCTATTGCTCTAGAATCACTTTCTAACATATCCTCTCAGGAAGCCTGTGCGTTTCAGTTATCAGAAGCATTAGATCATTTGGTCGTTCTGGCAAAGCCAAATATTCCCTCAAAATTCAGCTGGTCACCTCCTCCATGAAGCCTGTCACACTGCCTCCCACCTCGAGGCTGAATCAAGCATTTGCCCACCTGAACTTCTTAGTAGAATATATGATTTTACATAACTGTCTGTATCAGTGCTATCTCCCTCACCAGTCTGAAGGCATAACATCCCCACGCTCTCCTCCTGAGGTTCTCTATCTCTACCACCCTTTGGAGTTCAAAAAGACTTTTCACTCACTGCCTGATTTAATTGTTATGCTTATGAGTTGCCATTTTATAATTAAAAGAGCTGAGGCTTGGAAAGACTATGTCAACACCTAGACCTACACCCAGACCTTCTGATTCCAAGTCTGGTGTCCCCCTTTTCACAGTTCAGGGCCTATAGGTAATAAGGCTTTAAGGAAATGAAGATATTGGAAGGGAAAAAAGACTCCCTGCCCTCAAGCAGAAGGTTGGATGATAAATTATGGGCAGAGGTGCCAAAAATATAACACAGCCACAAATTAACAAGCCAGACAGGTACTGTGAATGGCTGAAGCAGCCCAGGTGGGGACTCTGACCCACCTGAGAAGGTGTGTCTTCCTAAACTGGCAATCCTTTATTCAAAGCCAACAGAAACACAGGCCCAGAATTTTATTTCTGTAGCTGGAAATCTTGACTTTACTACAAAATCTATAATATTTTTAATGTTGGCAGCTAATCTAAAATTAAAAAAGAAAATACTGAGGGCCAAACAAACACATCTGCAAGCTGAATGTAGCCTAGGCCACCAATTTGCAACCTCTGGGGTAGGCCCACTCCCTGGACATTGGCTCAACCCATGAAATTAATCTAAGTCAGCTCCAATGCCCCTGCCCACTCACATGGCACCTTCTTACCAAGTAGAGAATGGGACGAAACATCACATTTCTTGGTGTGCTTGCTGCCTGCATTACTTTGATTGCTACCTCTCTTCAAGGACAGGAGTTTCTGAGGATTCCAACTCAAAAATGGTGGCCTTCAGCAACAAGGCTGCCACTTCAATCTTACTTTTTGCTCCTCCCTAATGCCTTTATCCTCATAACTCACAGGAGAATAATCTCATGATTTTGAGCAATCAATAGGTCATTCAGATCAGTCAGCCTCCCAGAAGGAGGTAAATTTTTTTTTTAACTTTTTGCCTGATTTGGCATTTATTTTGCTTTTATTAGACTTCCAACTGCTTTCTCATATGATCCCTTTCAGACTGTTCTGCAGGTACCCCACAGAACCTCATATGGAATTTGCACAATAGTGAACCTTTCACATATGTGAAATGGAAGAATAGTAGCCTCCCAAACTTTCAGCCCACTATCTCCTCCCCGCCCCTTTGCAGACATTTTCATCTTAGAACGGCTGAAAGGCTAGGTTTCCATAGGCTGCCATATCTCTGCTGCTTCTACCACTGCTAAGCTCCTGCCATGCACCTGATCCCAATGAATCCTCACAACAATCCTCTAAGACAGGTCCTAGTTTGACCCTATACTACAGCTAAGAAGAGCAAGGCCCAGAGAAGAAAAAAAAGTTCGAGTAGCATAGCTGGAATTCGAACCCAAGTCAAAGCAATTCCAGAGTCCACACCCAATGATACCAGCTGTAGAGTCTTCATGGGTGTTATTAGAATCCCCATTGTACAGATGGAGAAAGTGGTCTGAGAGATTATAAAAAAGTCACAACCAGTTGTTAAAAAAGCAGATTAACGATTACATCAGGTCAGCAATAAGCTCAGACTCAAGGAGCAGCAATTCTAGATCCACTTCTAAATTTTAACACAGGCTTAGTTGAAATAAAAAAAAAATGATTATAATAAGCATAAGAAAAAAGTTTAATGCTGGCTTTGCTCTAATCCCTGCTAATCGTGTCTTTAATTAAAAAGCTAAAAAAAAAAAAAAAAGAGGTACACATGAGCTTAGCATGTTGGATCTTTCCCTTCATTTGTAAGTCTGACTTATCTTCTATTTACAAGTTTGCTCTTGTCTCCCAACTTCTTGCTACTCGATGTGTGGTCCATGGACCAGCAGCATCAGCAGCATCTGGGAGTTTCCCAGGAATGTGAGACCCAAGGCACCACCCCAGACTCCCTGAATCAGAATCCGAATGTTAACAAAATTGCCAAGTGATTTGTGCACATAGGAAATTTTGAGATGCACCGACGTGACCCCAAGAAATCTCAAATATGAGCCCTTTTGTGAATAATTCTCTTCTATGTATCTGAAGACAACATGACTCGTGAGTGCTGACTTTTAAATACAAGAACAGCCTGAGGGGACCACAACAAAATGTCTCAGAAACCTCAGTTTGCAGGTGAGTGAGTCCACTTTTGGGGGACCTTGAATTAGATCTGAGTCCTCAGCTCCCCCATACTCAGCCATCAGCATCACCTGCATCTTTACCCAAGATGCCCACTCATCCTTTTACACGCGCTTTGGGTCTGTTTTTCACAGAGCCGCAGGGAGGCTGTCATGGCCTTCAAACTCCTTGCTGAACGACTGGAAAAAAAACTGATCTTTTGCCACATGGAAAGAAATGCACCCAAAAATGAAGTAATTGGGGAATAACAATGAACCTTAGGGGCTGTCCATAAAGCAAACCTAGGATGGGTTTGAGAATGTCCTTATAAAGCCATACGGTGATTCCTCAGTGTCCAAGCTGTGGGTGGTATGGGGCTGAGACCAGAACCATGGAATCCTGGGTTATAGAAGGTCAAATGGCTTCGGTCACAGGCCAAATCTGCATTGAATCCTTGTGGGAGACACACGGGAAGGGACCCTTGGCTGGAAGAAGGACCCAAGCCCGGAAAAGCCAAGAGCCTTCTCCAGGAGGCAATGCTCAGTTTTTTGGAGAGTCTGCTGGAATTTCATTATCCTGTGCACACTGTACAGATGGGAATTTAATAATTAATTAGAGAATAGCTTGCCCAAGAGCCCGTGCAGGGGGATTATGCAAATCAACCGAGATGTGGCAAGGGGCTGAATATTTTATAGTATGTTTAATTTGCAAATACTACCCACCCAGAAGGCTTAGGCAGGAAACCTATCATCATAATAATTATTATTACTCATGCAAAACTACTTGACTTTCCATCTCCTTTCAACTGCTTTTGCCAAACACTTCTCCCAAGAAATGTAACATTTTTTAAATGAAAAAAAAGTAACAAATGCAAAAGAATATTAGAAATGAAAGGAACATGTTTGAATAAAATAAAAACTAACATAGACCCTACATTTGTTTAGCCTGCAATTTCTTTAAAACTCAAATAGCTTCTATCCTGAATCTTCTCTCATATGCACTCTGAGTACCAAATGAGCTCAGAAGCTTAACTCCAAATGAAACCGATGCATCATTCCTTATGTATTCTATACCTTACTTACTGCAATAATTAAACCACCCATTGATTTTGAGTATTTTGAATATCCCAATATTCTTCCTATAAATTCTCCTCTGGTTAAATAAGCCAGAGTAGTTCTCTATTGCCTCATGACAAAAACCCTAACTGCTGTAACTTGTGTGGATTATAGGGGCTGGAGAATTAACACACCCCAGGGTTTCTAGCTAATTCTTTCTGCTCCACAACCACCACCATCACCACAAGTTGAAAAGTCAGTCATCTACAACGGGGTCAGCCTGTTTTCTGTAAGATGCCAAATAATAAATACTTTAGGCTTAGCAGCCCATACATCCTCTTTTGCAACATCTCAACTCTGCTGTCACAGGAGAAAGCAGCTGCAGATACTATGTAAACAAATGAGCATGGCTGTGTTCCAATAAAGCTTTATTTACAAAAACAGGTGGTAGGCCTTAATATTCTGTCA
>NW_006443292.1:527349-538310 GCF_000325575.1 Pteropus alecto | reverse complement strand
AAAAAAAAGATGGGTTCTGTGACTCTGAGCATGAGTACATGCAAACCTGAATATATTAGATTAAACCAGAGGTTCTCACATTTGGCAGTGTCTGGAGACCAGGGTCACTGGAATGGGGTCTCGCAGTTAGAAGGGCCCCAATATCGCACTTGATCTAATACTCTGCTGTCACTGTCTTGAGATCCTTAATAATTTTTGTACAAGGGGCCACACATTTCTATTTTGCACCGGGCCTCCCACAAATTATGTTGGCAGGTGTGACAACGACATAGAAAATATCGAAACTTGTGACAACTCAGGCGCTGTTTACTTCAGTGGGTAGAGGCCAGGGATGCTGTTAAAATTCCTACCACGCAGAGGACAGCCCACACGGGACAAAGAATTATCAAAATATCAAAACAGTAGTTGCCCCACTTCCCTCCACATCCGCAGTTTCACTTACCCGCTGTCAACTGGGGTCTGAATATATTAAATGAAAATTTCCAGAAATAAGCAACTCCTGTTTTAAACTGCGCCATCTTGAGTAGCTGGAATGAAATCTCGCGTGATCCACTCCTTCCTGTCAAGGATATGAGGCTCCCTTTATCTAGTGTCTCCAAGCTGCAGACATTTCCTGCTAGACAGTCAGTCAGGTAGTAGCCATTTCCCCGCCAGTCAGTCATGTGGTACCCCTTTCCCGCCAATCCCGTAGCTTTCCCGCCAGTCAGTCACGTGGTATCCCTTTCTCGCCAATCACGTATCAGCCCTTTCCCCGTCAGTCAGTCAGGTAGTAGCCTTCCCGCCGCGCCCCGCCAGTCAGTCACGTGGTACCCCTTACCCGCTAGTCACGTAGCAGCCCTTTCCCCGCCAGTCAGTCACGTGGTATCCCTTTCCCCACCAATCACGTAGCAGCCCTTTCCAGGTCAGTCACATGGTCAGTCACATGGTAGCCCTTTCTCGTCAGTCACGTAATAGCTGTTTTCCCCTTAGTCAGTCACGTAGTAGCCCTTTCCAGCCAGTCAGTCACCTGGTAGCCATCTGGTTTATCAGATCAACTGTCCCAGGTATTGCAGTGTTTGCATCCAAGTCGCCCAATTTTTACTTCAAAAATGGCCTCAAAGCACAAAAGTAGTGATGCTGGCCATTTGGATACTACCGAGGAGAAGCCGTAACATGCTTTCTTTAAGTGAAAAGGTATGTATGGGGGAAAAAAGCTATATAGGGTTCATTACTCTCTGTGGTTTTTAGGCATTATCTGGAGGTCTTGGAACATATCCCCTAGGATAAGGGGAGATGACTATAGTGCCAAGGTAGAGAAACTGTGAGTTAAACCACATGTAATTGCCAAAATTCTACCATTTTTTTACCTACAAATAAAATCATTTTGCATGATGCAGGCTAATTTAACCAGGTTTTACATCTTCATAAGACACAATAATATTTACAAACCAGGAAAAAGTTTTCTATCAATTTATGCATTCCTGGTTTCTTTTTGTTCACCACAAATAAGTCTCCTTAAATTTGCCCCCAATTTGTATACCCATATATTTATCTGTTCCCTGTTTTTTATAGAAAAGTAATACATGCAAGTAACAAACGTTTAAGATTCTGAAACATACTCAGTAAAAGTAAATCTCTCGCCTCTGCTGTCCCCATCCAAGTTCCCCTTCTCAGAACAATCTCATTTATCATTCCTCTACACCACCTTAGACATTTTGTAAAAGGAGGCATTCTATACACGTGGTTCCACTCCTATTTTCTTTAGGATTTCCTTTATCTGCCCACCTTAAACATTCCCCAGTGACCCCCGCCCCCCATGCCTGGTCCAGCCCTTGTCTGCTTCCCATTTTTCCAGGGTCTGCTACTTTGCTAAGAAGGACTTCAAACGTTCCAGGGCCTTCTCCAGCAACTCTGCCTCCTGCTGCCCTTCTTTTGAAATCCTAGCTGAATAAGAAGTAGCATTCCGTTTTTCCATTTCCTAATTTCTCTTCCTCAATGCTCTTTGTCACAGAATGTATTATTGCTCTATTTAAAGTCTGTTGGGACCCAGCATCTGTCAAAGTTGTTGAACAGAATAAAAAGCTCTTGAGCTTGATTCAGGCCAAACCTCTATACATAGATTTGGCCCTCATTTCTATTTCAAAAAGAGCAGGAAAGAGACAGGCTGATGTTGGAGGCTCTAACTTCCCCAGAATTGATTTTGACTTGAAGAGTGAAGGAGGGGCCACCTCTCCCTATGCCTGTGAGTGTGGGTATATATGACCACGTAGGTGCTCATAAACTATTGATGACACTTTTGAATTAAGAAGAGAAAAAGACAAGCAAAACCCACCAGAAAAGTATAAGCAGGCAGAGAACACCAGTTCAAAAGAGTGATTAATTATTTAGAGGTGTTTAACCACTATCTTAAGTCAAGGGCAACATTTCTAGTTGGGAAAAGTGAGAAGCCTGCAGGAAAATGTGGCTCTGACCTCAGGTGGCAGCAGATGGCTTCCAGGAGAGCACCAGGTCCCTGAGAACCTGCCATTCTTTTCCTTCTTGACCTTTGAACTCCTAGACCACCACACTTAGTCTCTAGGAGGAAGGCTGCGGGCTCCAGTTTCCCCTAACCCTGCAACAAGGTTGAGAATGAGATGCCCCCAGGCTGCTTGATGTCAGATGTGGCAGCTCCATGATGGAGAGAAAGCTGGGCCACCTACTGATGGGGAAGTGTGGTGTCAGAAACCTAAGACAGTCTGCAAGTCACCTCACCTAAGCACTACTATCCTTATATGCCAAGGTGACACTGACTGGTGCAGAGCATGGAAAGGCAGGAGAGGGGGGTATTATGGCTTGGGGGGAAATTATTCCACAAGCTCTTCTAGCTGAAACTTTCTGCCTCCCAGTCCTGTTGTCCTTCCTTATCCTTCAGGGCATGTTGGGTCCTTCCCAGTTCTAGCCACGTCCCTGTCTAAACGGATGCCTTGAGATGGGGATGCCAGGGGAAAGAGGGAAGGATAAGCTAGAGGCAAAGGAATAGGAGATAAGCATTTGCAATGACAAAGTAATCTCCCAGACTTGCTGTGCTAGAAAAGCCAGGGAAGATTGTATGTGTGTGTGTGTGTGTGTGTGTGCATGCATGCGTGCTAAAATATACATAACATAAAAGTTACCATTTTTATCATTTTAAAGTGTGCAGTTCAGTGCCATTAAGTGCATTCATACATTAAGTACAAATGTTACCACCATCCATCTCTAGAGCTTTTTCATCATCCTAAACTGAAATCTGTACCTATTAAACATTAATGCCCCATTCTCCCCTCTCCCAGCCCCTGGCAACCACCATTCTACTTTCTGCCTCTATGAATTTGACTACACTATGTTGTACCTCACACAAGTGGAATCATACAGTATGTCTTTTTGTGACCGGCTTAGTTCACTTAGCATTCTGTCCTCAAGGTCTATGTATGTTGTAGCATGTGTCAGAATCTCCTTCCTTTTCAAGGCTTAATAATACTCCACTGTATGTATGTACCACATTTTGCTTATACTTTCATCCATTCATGAATGTTTAGGTTGCTTCCACTTTTTGCTATTGTGAATAATGCTGCTAAGGACACAGGTGTGTGAATATCTGTTCAAACTGTGTAGCTTTTAAATACATATATATACACACATATATATGTGTGTGTGTATATATATGTACATACACACACACACACACACATATATATCACTAGCTTTGGAGTGGGTCCTTTTAATGAGACCCAGCTGATTCTAAAGCCAGACCAAGTCTGGTAAACAAAGAACTAGGTCTCTAAACAGATTGCACTAATCCCAGCAAGTCCTCTTTTTAGTTCCTTTGTGATCAGATGGGTTCCTTTGTAACCCCTGATGATAAAAGTAAAAACACAGCTTCTATTTTATAAATGTCAGCTACAACAGCCTGCCTGATTAACACAAGTCTGATTTTCTTGTTTATAATAGGGAAACTGAGGCAGAGACACAGCCTGAACACCAGGATTCAAGCTCATTTCTCTGGCTCCAAAGACCTTGCTATTTGGCTCATGTACTGTACTGCTCCGACTCCCTTAAGTTTGTGGTAGCTCACCTGGGTGACACAGGGTAACATCCAATGCCAAGAAATATGGATAAAAGGAGAGAAAAGGTCTGCACTACACAGAGGCTGCTGCAGAGTCAGCTATCAAAGGATGAGATGCAGCATCTGTCAGTGGTAGCTGTTTCTTCATTTCTGGAAAGGTGTCAACCGCAGCTTGGAGGTGGTGAGTATGGCTTGTGTTTGTTTCTATGATGGTAGGGCAGCTTCCTACTGTTAGTGCAAAGAAGCAAAGAAGACCTAGAATGCTGGCTGCCATTTGTTGCACTCTCACCACCTGATTCAAGATTTTATATGAGTGAGATTGTTGAGCTCTCACCAGTCCTTCAAGGAAAGACCCTTTCCAGTTTACAAACATGAAAGTTAAGGGCATTGCATGATTTTCCCTTGGTCACTCAGCTAATGCCAGAGGCAAGATTTAAAACCAGGACTTGCTGACCTGGCCTTTTGTGTTCTCTCCTCCTCATGCTTTGCTTTCTCACTCTTCCTTTCCCACCTTCCATTTCCAAAGCAGCCCAAAGGCCATTTAGCCTCATTGAAGCATTTCACAGATAAAAACCTTTGTCTAACCAAATCTACAGTATGTGTCTGAGCTCTTAGAATACTTACTACTAGTTGCTTCATAAGATTCAATAACTGGGCATTTTCGGAGAATCACAGTATGAGTCCATCACACTTCCTGTGATATTTTACAAACCATGTCCAGTGCTATATACAATCAGTGCTAAAGTCAACTGATTGCAAGCATTAATTATGTTTTAAAAAAATACCATCAGAGCAACGTCTAGACTAGTGTTTGACTGAACTGGGCACCGTGACCTTGTCAAGTTGACACAAAAAATTAACCATCATGATTGTGCACATACCTCCCAAATCCAGAGATTTAAAAAAATATAACTTATCATGAATACTATGAAAAGAGAAAAATAAGAATGTTACAGATTGACAACTGTTAACAATAAGATTACTATGAACTTGTAATCCCAAAGTCTAGAGTTGGGATGTTGTTTCTATTTATATCCTGCTTACTTACAGAAAATATTTGAAGAATCAGTCAAGAGCAAAAATCCAAAAATTATCAAGAGACCTAGAGTTGTTGAGCTTCACTGAATTTTCACTCTAGTAAGTAATAAAATTATATACTATTTTATCTTCACCGTCATAGAATTTTAGAACTATAAAGAATCTCCAGTTGGAGACACTATTTTATCTAAAAGAAATCCAAGACCAGAGAGAAAAATTTACTGACAGTTATATCCTACTAAGCCATGTGTCCCAGCCATCCTTGGCAGCCAGGTCACACACTCAAATTAACCCAACCTCGAAAAGGAATATTTGTGTGTGTGTGTGTGTGTGTGTGTGTGTGTGTGTTTCTGTTGAATTGGGTTTATTCCAAAGCCAGGTTTCTGGGGATCAAGAGACCTACCTTTCATATCTTAATGAATCATTTTAGTTTTCAAAGATGTTGGTGGGTTAGTTAGGGAACAAGTTGGGTAGAGGGGGAACCCTAGTTAATTAATAAGAATGTATGTATATCAGCCAATGAGATCCCACCCAAAGGGTCCAAATTTGAATACCAAAGTAAGATCTTCAGAAACAGATGTGATTTAGTCACTTCTTAGGAAGCTCATATGAATACTTAAAGGAACTCAATATCTCTGTAAGCTTCCCAGGATTCACAGACTGACAAAGCCCTTCAAAGCCTGCCAGGAAAATAACCAACCAGCAGAGCTTGCTCTGTGGACATTGGGTACACTTGGCTGGAGGTGACAGCACTCCATTCATACTTGACCAGCTTTGGCAGCACTATAGAAAGTAGGATGCTAACTTGCTTCCCATGGTGGCAGGTGTAGGTGTTTCTGGCTTAAGCCCAGCAGGAGAAGTAAGGAAAGGACTGTAAGGGAAACAGGCCACATGCTTAATGGGAAATGCACTGGATGTGGATTTGAATCCTGATTCTCTCATTTGTTCTTCATCAAGTTACTCAACTTCTTTGAACCTCAATCTCCGCTAAAATGGGGCTACTTACACCCACCTCATAGAGTGTCATGAGGAGTGAGGAAACATCTATAACATATACAGAATATTCTGGCAGGGTTGGTGCTCAGTAGATGATAGCAAAGCAAAACCCAAACCGATCCTGCCTCCAGAAAAAAAGTCAGCAAGCCTGTCCAGCTTGCCAAGTCACCGGGCCAGAATATAGCATGCCAGCTGGCCCCAAGTTTTCTAAATTGTCAAGGACAGGCTTTTGTGGGTGCTGTTGCTTGCTGACCACATCCCAGCTGTTCTCCTGCAGCTGTGGCTGCCCAAACCCTCCAACTATTTTAATGGTCAAATCAGCCTGCAAAGCCTCACGGAAAAGTATGCTTTCCCACCACCATGTTCTGTTTTCCAAATTAATGAAACAACAGTGAAGAAATGTGTTATTTGCTTTCTATTTCTGAGGCTGATAGTTTGCTTATTCAACCTAAAACACACACACACACACACACACACACATTTCTTTTTGCCTTGATTATGGATGATCCTTACCATTAGAGAGCAAATGACTAGTCTGTGAGAAAGAAAGTTAAACAATGAATTAATTAGGTCTTTTTTCTTTTGATAGACACAGGCACTGGATTTTTAGCTTAAACACATGTACATACTATCAAATGTGGAAAATCAGATGACTTTCTCAGTATGTTTTGGGGCTCCCTCTCATGCTGAGACCACAATGTTTGGTCCCTTCCCCTTCCAAGCTTCTCCCCATGACTTCCCTGTCTTTGTAATGAGCACTTATCACCTCTGACCCTTTGATATTCCCCCATCTCCTACTTCTGCAAAGCATTAGGTTTCTCATCAGCCCCATACTTCCCAGTACACTCTCAGCTTCCTGAGTCACGCTCTCAACAATACTGTGCCATGATTAATAGAATCTTCTAGCTGGTCTTCCACCTCCTGTCTCTCCAAACCATCTTCCATCCACCTACATAAAGTGCAGCTTCACTCACATTATTCCTCTGCTCAGTAACTTTCCATGGGTTCTATTGGTTGCATTCTGCAACCAGGGTTCTCCACAATATAGCCCTAACTCCACTTCTCCATAGCACTTCTCTCTCTTCCAGTGCCCACACTCCAACTATACTTAATTTCTCTTGATTGAGCATGCCCACCTTTTGTCATCTTTATACTTTATTCATGTGATTCCCCTGCCTGAAATACTCTCTCTCCTTCCTTATCATCTACACACTAAAATCAAATCCACCTATCATGAAACCATCTCAAGCGATACCTCTTTCATAAAGACTTTCCCAGTCCTTCCAACTAGCTATAAACCTGCCCATCTTTTAAATCCTGTAACACTATATTTGCATTTTCCTTCTGTCACTTGTTCCCCTTTATCTTCAAGTGTCAATTCCAATATGTCTATGGGGGTTTCCAAGCAGTGGTCTAGTTGGAAGAGAAGGCTGGAAGAGAAGGCCTTAAATCTGTATTTGCACAAGCACTCTGTTTCACTAGAATTTGAGGAGAGAGGATGATGAGATGGAAATTGGATCTGCTAAGGCCCATTCCCGCACACACACACACACACCCAGAGCACATAGAGGGAAGCAAATTAACACTGAGCATTTGGGGGCAGGGGGGGGAACCCACACACACCCCAGCCACTAAGGCCTGTATGCTCTTCTTTTCTTTCTCCCACTGGACTGCCAGTGTCTTAAGGACGGAGGCCATGTTACTCAAGTAAATGCCTGCTACAGGGTCGCGCACAGGGCCCGATGCAGAGTAAGTGCGTGACAAAATGTGTTGGCTTTCTTAGAGCAGGCAGTGCCTCTGGGTGGCATCCAGCCTACATAGCTTCTTCCCGTCTGTGCAAAATAAGAAAGTTCTCAGCACCCCTTCCTTCCCCGGGTCTCACTGAAGCCCAGGGTGAGACAGTCAGCCCCTCTTCCTTTAGCAGACTCCCGTGAGAGCTCCTTTTACTTTTGAACTGATATTTACCCAGGACAATGCAATGGGGTGGCACCCAGTTCAAAGACAGCCCCCAATGCCAGCCCTGAGTGAAAAGCGATGCCAATTTACTTCACATTGTTTTGTCAGCTGAGAAAAAAATATTCAATCATTTTCACCAGGAATCCACTTTCTGAAGGTGCACTCCCACCCAGGCAGGCACCACCCCTCATTGGGAACAGAGATAGCAAATTGCTCCACACCCCAGTAGCACCAGCTTTCCCTGAGCTGGGTGTGGTGCCTCCTTACACCAGCTTGAGTCCCATTGAGAGCAATCGACACATCGCCTTTCTCTGTAGGCGAAAGCTCTCCCCATAAACTAAGTGCTTCCACAAGAGGTGCGAAGGGAGATCCCTCACCTAAAGAGAAAAAGAAAGAGTAGGCAAGAAGGGGCAGAAACCCCAGCTCTCCAATTTTCTTCTGTAAATGTGAGGCCATTTGCACACTGTACAAAAGAGAAACTTCTAAATAGGAATATTAGCCTTGTATATATAAATAGAGATATTAGTCTGTATTAGACATTCACACACACACCCCACACACTCCTTGTTTTTTAATGGCCTTTTTTTTAAACTCTTGAACCCAAGTTAGCCTATTCCCTATTCATATTTTAAGGAATTCAGGCCCTTTGCTGTAAAGAAAGACAAGCATTCTCTAGAGCTTTATATTAGGGATATTTCTAGATTGTTGGTTGAAAGCACATATATTTGTTAATTTGCACCCTAAACACAACCCACAGCCTCATTTAACTCTGAGTGCTCATCTGTGTATTGCAACTGCCTATGCATGGTTCCAACTTAATCAAGTACTTAATGAGGAGCATTAATATTCGTTGTCTTCTCCTTATGCTCATCAAGGTAAATAGCTGCTGGCTGCCTGTGCAGCCTGTGATTGAGCTAAGAATTGTCTGTCCTTATCTAGACAGTGGATTATTTGTCCCCCAAGATGGTACCCTGCTGGGTACTTTCCAAAGGCTTCATTTTAAAAGAAGATGTTTCCACTTACAGATCTTTTGAAAATGCCAAGCAACTTGGAAGAACAGTAAGAAGTATATTATCTGGGCAGTAGTTGTTTCAAAAGTCTTGTAGTGTGTCTATGATGTGCCGGCAGGCACTGTGCTAAGTGCCAGGAACGCAATGATGACCCCGGGCGGTCCTGGTTCCTGCCCTCCTGGCTGCTTACAATCTGGTAGGAGAGGCCCACACTTATGGAACGGTCACCCTAATGAGATCATAATTGCAAAATGAGATCAGTGTTAAGAAGGAAAAGCTTGGAGTGTTAGGAGAGCCATTCCCTAAGGAGGAGCTGTTGGAGCTGAGCTGAAAGGTGAATAAAGGAAGAGATCAGTTAGTTATTCACCAAATATTAGGGCTGGACCAGGGCTGGGACACACACACACACACACACACACACACACACACACACACACAATCTAGTACAACTCTATCTCAGTATCTCAGTTGAGGAAACTAAGGCCCAGCATTGCCTCAATTTATCCAATGTCTGGGCCAAGTTTTGAACTACATATAGAAACCAGCCATTCGAACACCCAATCCCTTCCTACTAAATCCCATGGATTTTATTTATATTCCATGTATAGATTATTTCAATACACTTGACCAATAAGATGCAAACTATCCTTTTAAACCACATCCCAAAAGCATCAATAATGATCAGGCTTTAATGCAAATGATGCCTTTTCATTTGCAAATCCAAAGAGTTCCCATCATATCAAAATCCAAGACAGGATGTTTTCTGTAAGAAAGAAGGTGGTAATCCTGTCAAATGCACTGGCGAATCTCTCTCCCCGTGCGATGCTGATTTGGGCGTGAGCTGTGTGTTCAGGCTGACTTCAGGCCCCAGCTGGCCTTTCACATTTGCACATGGCGTTTGGGTGCCTCTTTGCGGTTTCACTGCGAGGGTCTTTCTCTGGACCCCCAAAGCCTCTAGGGATTTCCCGCTGCTGAAGAGGCCATGTTCTCACAGTGGTGCGTGTGCTGCATGGTAAAACATTCTTTTGAAAAGCCCGTGAGGATCCACTTGCAATCTGTTCGTGTGCGTGTGAAAGCGGAGAGCAAGGGCTGGAAGGAACCGCCGCGGAGCACAGCCTGACCCAAGGTTACCTCCGGCAAGCGGCTGCAGCGGGAGGCGACGTGATGTGGTCTTTTCACTCTAGATAACCCTGAATTGTGCAAAATCATACGCAAGAACGTATTCGTGTATTACACATTTCATGTATATGTATTAATTAAAAAAAAAAGATTCTTAAACAAAAATAACATTCACTAGAACAAAGGTGCGTCTCCGCGGAGAACCACAGCGTTTCCCCGGGCTGTGACTGCTGCGGAAACCTCACAGCAACTACCCCTTTCTATCCTGGAACTGAGGGTGGAAAGCGTGCTCCCCACGGCATCCCAGTGGGAGATTAGGAAAGTTGGGGGCACCTTGGGTTTCGTCGCAGTGGCTCACGACCCCCAAACCTGTGCGTTTAGCGAATTCTTGACTTTTCACCATGCGCACCCACCCCCCCACCCAACGGGTGCTGATGCGGGAGGGTGCGGCCACGGCGGGGCGGGGCAATCCGAACCCGCACCCCCCCCTCCTTCCCCGCCTGCGTTCGCCCCCCACCCGCGCCCGGGGCGCCCGGCCCGCCCCCTCCCCTTTGCGCGCAAACGAACCTCGCGACGCCGCGCTCAGCAGCGGCAGGCGGGGGCCAGGCGAGGGAGGAGGAGGCCCGAGCCACCGACTCTGCAGTTGTCTCCCGAGCGCGGGCTGCTCCGCCGGAGCCGCAGGGCTGGGGACGCGCTAGCTGTTGGCTCCCGGGCCAGCTCCTCCAGGCGCTCACAGCCATGCAGCCTGGGAGCAGGCGGCGCGCCCCGGGCGGCTGCTCGGC
>NW_006443292.1:524843-527269 GCF_000325575.1 Pteropus alecto | reverse complement strand
CCCGCAGCCCCGCCACGCCACCCTCCGCGGGCCGCAGGGGCTCATGCGGCCGCCAAGGTAAGTGCGGCCCGGGTGAGGGGCGGACTCAGCTCCGACATTCCCCCGGCGCCGCGGACGCTTGCCCCGGCCAGCGCACTGCTTGCGTCCTCCCTAACCCCGCGTCTCATCTTGCTCCTCATCTTGCCCAGTCTGGAGCTTCGCTGCGCCTCGATCGCTTTAGCTCTTGGCAGCAGTAAAGTTTTTGTGGTTTGGTATTTACTCTTTTTTCCTAAAAGGCTCTCCCCGGGCAGCCGGCAGCGCGAGTGGCGGGACTGCCCCGGCGGACGTCTCCCTCACTGTCTGCGGGCTGGGAGCTCCCTTTCTCCCACGAGGCCGCCTCCTTCTGGGAGCCAGGGACGGAGCCGGCCTCCAGGCTGTCCCGCCGTGAACCCCCATTGGCCCAATTCGCCGAGCCCCCTCCTCCTGCCCAACGCCGGGCTGCCTAGGCCAGCGGCGGAGCCCGCGCTGAGCGCCGTCCGGGCTCGGGTCCCAGCGGTCCTTTGCCTGGGAGCGCCAGTGCGCGAGAAGGTGCGAGACTTGGCTTGAGAGCTAAGAGATGGAGCTCCCGAGTGGCCCCGGCGTCGCTAAGTGGCCGGGTGAGCCCGGCGGACCTGGCACAACGATGACTCTGCGCCTCGCTGGTGCGGTGGTTCATCCCAGGGAACCAACTGGGACAGGAGGACAGGTGTATTTAGGGAGAGGATCGAAGTGGAAACGCTCGGATGCAATTCTTGATTGCATCCTGTTAATGTAATTATATTAGATTTGCTCGGAGGTAGAATCATCTCCCCAAATTGAGATTTTAATGGGAACCTGCGAGCTGCTATTATGTGGTGTGGTTTCAGAAGGCGTTGGGTTGTATTTATTTTATAAATCGCGTGTCTTGAGGACGGTTTAGGGGAAATCGCGCCATCTAGCGGAAATGGTGAGCGGCGCGTTCCTCTAAGGCTGCAAAGTTGGGTGTCCTCTTAAGCAGGTTAACTCCAGAGCCGAGAGGGGAGGAAGGGGGGCAACTAGCTTCTAGGAAAAAGTAATTCCTGGTGTGTCTGCAGTGCTGCTGAGCCCGATCGCCCAGACGCCGGGAGCTCAGCACGCTGAGCCCAAGGGACAATTGCAGGTCATGCTGAGTGCCAAGTTGTCACCTCAAGGAGTTCCATCACCTTTTCCATCTGGCTTTAGGATCCTCCAACAGAAATATAACATAAAATATTGCCTGCTGTTAAAAAAATACTGGTTCTTCAGACATCAATAGCAGAAATCTGAAAAACCTTCGCACGGACCTTGCTCTTCTCCCGTGCATCACAAACGAGTAATTTTTCAGGCGAATCTTGAGTGATTTTTTTCAGGCAAATCCCTAGAAAAGAGATTGACTGTGCTCTGAAGGGCAGCTGAAGGAGAACTGGGAAAGGGTCTCATGCCAATCTATACAGGAACGGTGCAATATACCAAAAATGGCATTTTTACACATACAAAGAAGAGGTTTTGCACCATTCCACTAACACAGCAGGTGACAGGCAAGCCCCCTTTATAAGGGACATGATCTCCAATTAACAACTGGGGTAGACTTTGCTGGATGGCAAGCGGAGCGGAGGAAGGCTCTGGGTGGGGCAGCCACACACACATCCAGGCAGCTCCACTTCTCTGTGGCTGGATTTTGCTGCCACCTTCCAGGCCAAATGGAATTAGCAATGAGCTAAGTTCTCTTTCCATTCTGAAGGGGACGGCGGTTCCTTGTAGGTTAGTGTCATGTTTTGCTTGCGGTGAAGACCCTGCCTCAGTGAGGTCCTCTGAGCTGCGGTGGTGGCAAAGGAGGTCCCAGCCTTTTTTTTTTTTTTTTTTACTAACCCTGCCTCCTTCCTAGTGGCAGTCAGGTGTTTAATAGACATGTGGAATGGTGGGTGGCTTGTCCAACCAACCCTGCCATGCTGTCTCAAACTGTCTCCATTTGCAGATATTGATTTGACAACCAGATCTGTGACAAAAATGGTCTTGCAGTAACCTGGCATCTTTTTCAAGGAGAGTTTCTCTGACCTCTGCTGAGAAACCTCTGTCTGCTTTCTCTCCTTCCAAGCCTCTCCAAGGCATGACTCGCTGCCTCCCCAGTGTGTATAACAATAGAGAATGGAGGCGTGAGAAGCTCCTATCTAATATGACCCTCGTTCAGCTCTTTGGTCGCCCCATATGAGACCGAAAACAGGAATTTTTAGATGAATAGATGCAAAATAAAATGAATAGGCACTGAGCATCCCTAACATGGGGACAGGGAGTTTTTCGAGCCATGCTCCCAGCGATGCTGGCTGCTTCCAGGAAGCATGCAGGAACAGGTGCTGGCATTTCTGTTTCTCAGAAGTTGCCCAGTGAGGTGAAGGGGCATAGCCCAGGTTCTC
>NW_006443292.1:524554-524824 GCF_000325575.1 Pteropus alecto | reverse complement strand
AGCCTTACTACCAAATGAATTAAACTCAAGCACTTGCTTTTACCTTGTATGGTCCCAAAATTTGGTCACAAGTTAGGAGGTCTGAAGAGGTCTGCCATCAGGGGAAAGAGAAGGGATATTCCCAAGTGAAACTGAACACAAACTAACAGGCATTATCAGAAACCAGTGCAGGCTCATCGGAATCTGTTACTTCTGTGAAATGAAAAGGTATTACTCCTTTTAAAGATCACTGTTCTAGAACTTGACATAATTCCCAAGGGAAGTTCAACT
>NW_006443292.1:518445-524521 GCF_000325575.1 Pteropus alecto | reverse complement strand
GAAGATGGTTTTGCATTTCAAACAATATTCATTATTTATTCACTCAACAAACTTAACTGAACATAAGTTTACCCTGAAGAAGGGAGGCTCAGGCTTCCCCACTTGCCCAGCGTCCAGCCCTATTCAAATGACAGGCACCAGGCAGTGGAAAAACTTAAGGGCTGCCTCACCCAAGTGTGCACACAAGGTCAGGCTCACCTGTGGACATTATGAGGTTCCCGACGACAGCCCACACAGATCCAAAACTGCTCATAATCCCTCACTGCTAAGTTTGGTACGTCATTTTGCCCCCACACAAGGAATTTGTGGGAGTTTAATTAATGTTGTTTTACATCAATGCAGCTAAGATAGCTTGACGTTTAGATTTCAACATACTGACTTCACAATGCTTCCTTTACTATCCTAAAGCACACCTGGTTTTGTATCTTTGGGTATCTCAAGATCATACACTAAGGAAAAACGTTCGTATGTTTTTGATCATTTCTGGGAAACGGTGTATCTCTAAATATATTCACATTTCTAATACACGATCTATCATTACACAAACAGGGCATATTATTTGACTAACAACAACAACAGCAAAATAAGCCCTGGGTGAAGATGAGAAACAGCTGTGGTTTGGTGGGGAAGACATTGAATCTGGTATCACAAGGCCTGGGTTTGAGCCTCTCTCTGCTATTTCTATTCTTGGCGACCTTGAACAAGTCAGTTTCCCTGAGTCCCATCACATAGTTAAGATGACTCTACAGTTACACGGGAGACTTTTTCTCACAACGGGAGTTCAACAGAACTTGAGTGTAACTGATAATGCACTTAGAACCCACCAGAAGTCAAGGTTATCTGGAAGACCTTGGGGGAATTCTGCAGCTTTCCTCACAGTTCCCACACGTTACAAAGACTCTAGCAGAACGAGGAACATGGTAGACACTTCCTTATAATCCAAACAATGGTTCTTATCCATGTTTAAAACTAATATTGGCAGCTACTTATCAACACTTACTCTATGCCAAGCATCTGTTCCAAGCATCTTCTCTGTTCTAAGTGGTCTGTTATTGTATTAACTCATTTAATCCACACAATAACCCTCTGAAGAAGCTAAAGCATGTTCCCAATTCACAGGTCCAGAGAGTCTGCATGTTCTCAGCCAGCATGCTGCATCGCCTCTCAAGGTAAAAGTGAAGAAATCCCCTCAGCCTCCCACAAATTCAAAAAATAAAACCATGGTGGTAGAGGGGAAAGTCACATAAATTTGACACATCAGTTCTTTCTCGATTGGCACTCGGTCCCACTTCCCATCAGCTGGGGATCTTCTTTACTTCAGCTTTGCATAAGCCATTCTAAACAAGTTTGAATTTGATGAATAACTTGGTTATCTGTTCCTATTGCTAAATGTCTATGGTATTTGTGCTTGGCACCAAATTCATTAATCTAAATACTCCAGCCTTCTGCTGGTTAAGAGAGAGACACAGACTTACTGTTAGTTCAAACACTTGCCATTTGGTGCCTAAATGGTTCCAAGCTGGTTCTTCTCCCAAGAACTTACTGGAATGGGGAGAGGTAAACGATAGGTTGTCTGTTCTTCATGACAGGAACCTGGTTGAGTCTTGGTATGAGTACCCAAATGCTGTTTTACAACAAGAGGTTATAAATGTTTTTTAAGGTGTGGTTTCAGGTATACAATATTATTGCTGGGGAATATTACTGAAGAATTTCACGCTGACCTTAAAACACAAAACTGCCACTCTTGAAATAACATTTCACACTTGTGCAGCAACATATTTACCTGGCAAATCCAGAAATATTACAGACGAGGCTCCTCAGAGTCAGGCGTGGGCAAGGCCAATTAGTTACAGAGCCAATATTATTTAACTGAATCCCTAGGGTCATGGGACTGTGAAGCTGGGAGACCACCCCCCTGCCCAGGGCAGCCAGGCCATGATTCTGCAGATTAAGAAGCTGAGAGTCCAGAGATAGGACAGATCACCCAGGAGCCACAGAGTTAAAGCCACCCCATATCCCAAGACTCTCTGCATGTCCACTGCAATGTCTAGAATGTCTCAACGCTGACAATTAAGCAATTCAAAATGCTGTGGCTTTTGTACACGTCTTTATAGGCAGAAGAATTTGCAAGCTTTCAGAGCAGATAGTAGCTGTGCTCCAGAGTCTCAGATGAGAGGCTCAAGAAGCGGGGCGGGGTGAGACTTTCACATATGAAACTCCATTTTATACACGAGCCTATAATCCCAGTAGGGAGAAATGGGAGAAGTATCAAAAAAAAAAAAGAAATTGGCTGCTCTAGGAGCTTACTGAGAAACTCAGAGGTCAAGAAGGAGAGGTGCGAAAAGAGGGAAGGAGGCTTTCAACCAAACACCAGGGAAACGAGCCCCCAGAAACTGTTAGCAGGTCACCAGGGAGGCTCCAACCAGGAGGCTGGGGGAACACAAAGGGAGTCCTGGCTTCTGTTCAGAGCAAGGGGATGAGTGCGTGGATGGAGTAGGGTTAATAGAGGCAGAGAGAAGACCAAGCATTTCTGTGCCTGGGAAGGAGCTGGTGAGCTCATCAAAGGTGACGTGACAGCCAAGAGTCACCCAGACCTGCCACCAAGCCAGCCAGGTGACCTCAGGCAGGTTACTTGCATTCTGCAATGTAATTTGTGATAAGTGTGAGTTGTCTGACTTCTGAATGAGAAGGGACAGAATAACGATCTTTAAACAAAATTGAAGGAAGTCCTAGTGAGGATGTAGATTTTTGAAGGCTTCTGGGCATCCCTCACACAGACTACTTTTCATCTAATTCTGTCAGTGCATACATCTGTACATTCCTTTTGGCTGGTGAACTCGGTTCTTCTCTGACTGCTTAGCTCCTGACATGATGGAGGGTTCATAGGACTATTTAACTGAAAGAGAAAATAAAGTAAGAAATACTTACTGGGGAGGGGAGCAGGCAAGAGGTGGCCAATAGTTTTTGGTAAACTAATAGCCAGCTAGCTTAATTGATTGATTGACTGATTGATTTTAGATGTGTTTTTATCTGTCCTGGGACCACCTGGAGGGAAGGGAGCAGTGATAATTAAAGATGGCAGTGATACTTGGTGGCCAAAATGTTCTTCCGCACCAGGCCTGCACCCAAGGATGTACATACACGCTGGCCCCTCTGCCCACAAAGGGAGCCCACCCATCTAGGAAGGGCCACTTTTAATAGCTACTTTGAGAGAATATACACTACAAAATAATATCACCAAGCGCTTTTTAACGTCCCAATTAACTAGACAAAACACAACGTACATTCTGAAAAGAGACCATGAAACCGGACCAATCTGTTAGCATTCTTTGAGGAGGTAGACGCAGGCCTGGAGACGAAGGAGAAACCCAAGGATGAATTATGTTTAGACATCCAAAATTCCTTCTGACAAAGTTCCACCCCCAAGGTCATTTATGATAGTAAGTTGTTCCAGAGTGTGAGGGAAATTGCCACAGATCGGAATTGTCCTTAAAGACAGGAAACAAAAAAATAGGATAAACAGGTACTTTTCCAGATGAAGAATTATAAACAGTGGGGATCCCCAAGGCTTACTGGTGCTCCCAGACTTAGTTTTAAATGTTCATATTTCATCTGGAGGAGAGAAAGTTCAGATGATTCCAGGCCTGCGGATGAAATGAGGGCTCTGTAGAGAGATGGCAAACAAATGGAGATTAACTGCGGGACAGGGTTAGGCGTTAGCAAGAAAAATGCATATTAAGCTTTTGCAGGGGCAAGCCTCAGTTAATGCATTTAGGAGAACATAATCCAACTTACAATAAAATAGACTCTGTCCAGTCTGTTTATAGTCACAGAAAGGGATCATGGGGGTCTTTTCAAAATGTTGGCTAAAGGCCGTCAGGACCAAGTGTTCAGAAAAAATGCAAGAGAAAGTCTCTACCCTGAGGCCCAGGCTACAACCTAGGGGAGAATGCATGACAGGAGCTGTCTGTCTGAAGTCAGCTACAATTTGAGTGACATGAGTTTCTATGGCGAAAAAGTGCTGAGTTCCAAAACCCAACATTTCAAGAATTTCTTATTCTAGCAAAGAATTGGAGAGCTGTCAACAAGCTGGTTGGTTTGGCCAGTATAGACAGATTCCTCCAGGTCAACACAACCCCATCATACTCCTCTGTTTGGGGATAGATTTCTCTTGATAGTCTAAACTGTGTAAAGGCCAAATCTCTACTTTCGTTATGTCCAAATTCAGCCTCACACATTTCTCCTTGTGAGAAAAAAGCCCTTGGCATCCCTTTCCCAAATGGCAAAGCTTCTGCCATGAGAACTGGGTCTCCTCCCCAAATGGTGGCCAATCCCCTGGCAGAAACACTTGGGGGGAGAAGAGGGTCCCGTGGCCCAGTGCCCCTCCCAAATTGTATTACCAACCTTCCCCTTACAGATGGAGGGACTGAGGTGTAGAGGCCAGACGTCCTGCTGTCGAAGGTCCACTCTTGGACCAGGACAGCCTGGAAGGGGCTGCATTCGGGTCTTCTGAAGCGACACAGCCTCTCTGCTGTGTTCCTGGACCTGGAGATGCTGCAGCAGCGGTGGTGGTGACTTCACTGGTGGGAATGCTAACGGGTCCCTTCTCTCTCATTAGCGGGAGGCTTTAGAACAACTTGTGAAAGGCAAAATCCAGCAAATGGTGTTAATTGGTGGACCTTGAAGGTGCCTCTGTGCAGTCTGGCTCTGTGCCCTGCCTCAGTGTGCCAGGGCTGTCCTGAGGTTCTGAAGAATAACTTGTTGGGTCTGTCCCAGGAACGAGACAAGCTTGAGAGGAAAGTTATTTGAGACCTGGATTTTGAGGTAGTGGGCTTTCACTGGACAAACCTGTAGCATTTCGCAAACTGGGGAATGATAATTAGAGCCTGTTGGACTGAGGCCTAAATATTTGAGGAAAATAGGTTGGCACCCCAACTGCAAAGACAGATGAGCAGTTGCTATTGTGGCTTTTTGTCCTGAGGGAACAACAGCTTCCTCTTGCTGCGTGGCACAGCTGGCTGAGGCCTTAGTCCCCTTTCTTACCTGTTTTCTAGCAGCCAGATTCAGAAGTATTTGTGTCTTCGCAGACTCAGGGCTTTCTTCCCTTGCCCAAGCTCGCTCCCCCAGAGCAAGCCTCCCTTCCCGGGGAGGGGGGAGCCCCACAGCGTGTGTGGCCTTCGGCAAGTGAGGACTGCGATAGTGCTGAAGAGAAACATCTAAATTGGATAAAAACTCTGAATTTTTTTCCAAAGAACCAGATGAGTAGGCTTGGAAGTGAGGTGAGGGGGCCAAGGGAGGAATTGGTTTGACTAAAAACACTTGCTCTGGTCTATTTGTGTTCCATCCAAAAGATGTTTCTCAGGGGAAGCTGCCAGTCTCTTAAATATCCCGAGAGCAGCGGCTGAAGAGCTGCAGGGCCTAGGGAATCTTGAGCAGGAGACCTTTTTCTCCTGGAAAAATAAGTGACCGAGTGAAGGGAAGTCACCACCCCGATGGCTTCCCAAGATCGGCCTCGGAGGCAGGGCCCTGAGCACAGCGGGGACCCCTGTACCCACACCTCCTCCGGGGAGGCCGCCGTCCTCCTGCCGCCTCCCACAGGCTCGCGGGCCCCCAGCTCGGGAGCGCAGCCAGGGCAAGTCCTGGGACGCAGCGCGGTACTTGGAGGGGATGCTGGAGGCGGCCGAACCCCGGCAGGGTGGGCGGCCCGGGGCCACGGCGGGAGGGCCTCGAGTGCGCTCGCGGCTGAGGTCCAGCGGGACCCAACTCCGGACAACCGGGAAGGGGATTTTCGGCCTCTGGCACCGAAGACACATCTGAGTGAGAGATGTCGCTGGAGGCTTCGGCACGGCAGTCTAGTTGGAAAGGGGACTTGGGGTTTGTCTCCAGGCACAGTCTCTCCTTGGGTTGAATATTTACAGGGAAGATTAGGGGGCGCGCTGCCGCCCTTGTCCTCTGCAGGTCTGGCCGGCCTGGGGGACTCGGTCCTTTCTACGTGGGGAGCCGCGGGGCGACCTGCGTCCCGGGGTTCCCGAGGTCCCCGCGGCCCGCCCGCAGCCGGGGCCCCCCAGCTCCCCGC
>NW_006443292.1:496826-518283 GCF_000325575.1 Pteropus alecto | reverse complement strand
GGACCGAGCCGCCCGGCTCGCTGCTCCCGCCGGCGGAGCGAGGCTGCCCTTTCTCCGCAGTGTGATTGATTTTCTGCTTCTTTTCTTCTAAACTCTTCTTCCAGGGAGAGGCTAGTGGTAACAGGCCGAGCTGGATGGATGGGTATGGGGAGAGGGGCAGGACGATCAGCCCTGGGATTCTGGCCGACTCTCGCAGTCCTTCTCTGCAGCTTCCCAGCAGGTAAGGCGCCGCCCCGGGAGCGGGGACAGCCGGCCGCCCGGGCCTCCTCGCAGCCCCGGGCCATGTCGTGGAGCGAGTCGGAGCTGAAGATCGTGGGTGACCTCCACCCCCACCCCGGGGATCCCGCCTCCCTTTTCCACGGGTCTTTGTGTCTACCGCGCCCCGCCGAAGGCGCAGCGGATGCCCGCGGGAACCCGAGGGTGGGGGAACCGGGCTCGGCCTGCACTGAGAAGGAGCGGGGCGGGGAGGTCGCAGGGGTCGGGGATGCCTCCCTCCTTCCGCGAAAGGGGGATCCTGGGACGCGTCATTCAGGGGCCCCGGAGGAGGGGGAGCAGAGGAGGCACGGACTTGGAGCAGGGGGCACTTTCCGCGGCTCCTCGCCCACCACTTTGGAAACCTGTTCGGTGCCCAGGGGTGGAGCAGGGGGCGCCCCCAAGGTCCCAGCCCAGTCACTGACTCCCCCTCCTGCGGGACCCCGTCCCGGCCCCACGCGGGGAGCCGGCGAACTCGGCTCAAACCAGCCCGTATTCCTGTTTGATAACATCCCACGTCGCCCCCTGTTTGTTTTTATTGTGTCAGAAAGGGAGAGAATTTCAGAATTAAAGCTGAAAAAGCCCATCTGTTTCCAATGAATCCCCCATAGTTTTTCACAATGTTTTTGGCAGATTGCTGCTTTCAAATTCCTCGGAGCCCGGACCTCTTGTTTTTGTTGGGGGAAGGGAGACCAACTCCACAGAGAAGCATTTGTTCCTTCCCAAACGCTCCAATTTCTTGACTTTTTTTTTTCCTTTCGGGGGGGAGGGGGAAAGCACGAAACTTAAATCCCCGCTCTGTTTTCTTTATAATGTTTCATAAAACTTTATTTCATTTTTGCCATATGCTACTCACAGCCGGGAAACGCTTGTTAAACCCTTCATACCCATTTTTCTCTTGCTAAAAGTACAAATAAAATCCAGTGTCATGGGCCGAAGGGGCCCCGTTGCAAGGCGGGATCTCCCGGCCGTTGCCATTGTGTTGCAGGCTTGGAGGTGTCTTCTTGCAAAAAAATGCGAGTTTGTTTCGCTCCGCAGCCCAGCGCGGATGCGCAACTCCTGCGCACCACCGAGTTTTGCAAGAAAGGACTTGAGTTAGACTGGGATTGGGTTGTTTTGTTTTGCTCCTCAGCCAACTAGGTTTCAGGAACTGGCAGAACTGGGCCGGCCAGGCTGCAAGTTGGGGCTCCCGACGGGCGGACCATGCAGGCCGCGGTAAAGGGGCAGGGATCAGTTTACCTTCTCGCCCCAGCCCTGATCCCGGGCCCCGGCGCCTGCCGGGTCCAGCGCGTCCAGTTCACTCAGCAGCTGTGTCCCCAAGGGCTCCCTGAAGAGCCGCAACCTGCTCTCACCCCTGGATTCCACTGGGGAGGCCCCAGCCAAGGACAAGATGGGGGGTTGTCAGTCCCGGCAAAGACCCTTGGACCTTTTTTGCCCTAGCCCCGGAATATTAAAACCTCCACAGTGGGTCAGACAGCAGGGGTTCCTACTCCCCCTCACACCCCTTTTTAAAAGGCAGTTTCTCCACCTACTGGAGGGCCTGGCTGAAAGGCTGATTTGGTTCCCTCCCAAAAACTGAAAAATACAATCAAAAAGGACCCTTTTCTTGAAAAAGAAATTCTCCTTTGGGGGAAGCGGGAGTTTGCCATGTGTGCACATCTCCGTTTGACCTAGATAAAGATCCAGCCCATTGGAAGTTTTATCAGATGGGTTGATAAATGGCTTTTGTCCCCTGGCTGCAGTGGGGGATGTGATCTCAGCTCTGAGCTGAAATTGAGAAGGGGGGCTTTGAGGCCCTTAAAACAACACCTTCCCGCTCTTAAAGTGGCAGCACTTGTTAACTTCTTGGGCTAGAGAGGGAGGAAAGGAAGGGCTGACAGAGGGACTCAGAGGCCGAGGGAGCTGCCAGGGCTGCTGGTGGTGTTTTTGTTGGTTTTTTAATTTTATTTCTCCACCTTTAAAACTTTATTTTAAAATATCCTTCACAGTCTGAGGAAACGGGTGGGTTATGTAATTCACAACCCAAATTCCATCACTTTTATTTCCAAGAAGCCCATTTCTTTTTTGGCGTCGAGGCTGGTAACTAAAACCTGGCAGATAGGACAGATAGCTGCCACACTGTCACGCCAACTGGCTAATGTTCTAATTTGAGGCACTGACAGCTGCTTTTAGTCAAAATTGCCCACCTTACTGAAAACTGAGCTTTCGGTATCCCCAGACTCGATATCCTGCAGGCTCCGAAAACTTGTATGCTCAAGAAACCTGGGTGAAAAGACCATTTTTTAAGGAAGAGATGAAATGGCCACAACAAGGAGATAGACTGTGATGCACTGGCAGAGGCTGCCTTGGGGTAAAGTTAGAGAACCTGCAGGTCTCGGGGAGAGCAGGGTGGGTGTCAGAGAAAAAGGAAAGCTCTGGCAAGTGTGAGACACAGGGATAGCCAGGCACTCCGTGTGCCACGGCTTCTCCCACTGAAGACAGGTGGACTGTGGCTCCAGCAGCTGCCTGAAAGCATAGGTTTGTTCAGTGCTAGTCAACTTGAATGTCTGCCAGGAGTAAACCCAGAGGAGTGCAAATTAAATTGGACATAGTTATGTGGAGAAAGATGTCTTAACCTCTGCTAGACTGAGAGGGTTTGTGTCTTTTGAGAGTGTTTACATGTACTCACTCAACGTGTATGGCACACCTACTGTGCCTTTAGTGGATGGACAGCGGCCACGTCAAGCTGGGGGGAATGGGGCAGAAAAGGCTTTAGAACAGTCTTCCACAAATAGCAGCCTCTTGAAAGCACAATTAATAGATATTTTATGAATTCTGAAACCATTAGGCCTTCATAAGACAGATCTCTAAGAGAACCTGTCTGAGGCATATATTTTTGATAGGCGGGTGAGTTTCCTATAACAACGTATAGATGCTATACTCCAGCACGGTTGTTTTCAAAGTGTGGTCCCTGGACCAGCCCCATCAGCCTCCCCTGAGAAATTGTTAGAAATAGAAGTCTCGGCCCACCCCACACCTGCTGAAACAGACACTCAGGGGAGTGGGGGGGACACTGCAGTCCACACTCTAGCAGGCCCTCCAGGGGGTTCTGGTGCCCTCCCAAGACTGAGGACTGCTGTTCTAAGGATTATTGCCCTGCAGCCTTTCTTTTTTCTTTATTTCTTTCCTTTCACTTTTAAACTGAAGCCGTTTTAGACATGTTAGTCCTCAGTGGAGAAACTAGAGCTTGGGGAGACCAAGGCCCTCTACAGTGCAAATGCCTATCACGTCTGTGTCATTATAAAAGTGAGATTATTCCTCTCAGAGCTGCTCTTAAGACATATGCAAGCGAGTCCACCTGCCGATGTTGTTGCCCTCCCGTAGAACTTTGTGTCCCAAAGAGAGAGAATGAAATGATGTCCAACTACAGGAGTCAGATGGCAGCAGGGCAAGCTAGCAGGCTGGTGTGTGACACACCCAGGAGTCCACAGGGCAGAGCCTTGCCTCCCACTGGGGCTGGGATGTAAAATCCTGCAGACAGTTGGCCCTTTAGGCCATGAGGGTGAATAGGGGAGTAAGGAGAAGCTGTCTGGTCTTCTAGGAAACCTCTCTAACAGGAGAAATTGCCAGCAGTCACCCCAAAGCTCAAAAGAGAACTGGGGAGACAGAATCCATGGGCTCAGCTGAGGATACTCATGAGGTGGGAAACAGAATCCCAGGACCCTGTGGCGGCGGCAGAGGAGGCGGGGGAGGGGCGCAGTTTACATGTTGGTGGCATGTGGATCCTGGTAAACATCCATTCTTTAGCGAAATATGCGAGGCCTCCAACAGAATTGGCCAGAGAACCCCAACTTTATGTTTTGGTCAAATGGTGATATGCCATGCTGTTTTAATACTTGGCTAAATTCAACCTGCCTAAAATCGAAGGCACCGTTTCTTCTACTCTTAGTAGAGTAGAAGGTGACCAACTCATCTGAGTTTACCCACGACTTTTCTAGTTTTAAAACTGTAAGTCCCCTGTCCTTAGAAGCCCTTTCAGCCCTGGGCTCACCAGGGTGGTTCCTCACCCTAGATTCTCTCCTCCCGTTCCCTGGACTAGTACCTCGCCTGGGTCTTTTAGGGACCCCACCGCTCACAACTGTGAAGGCCTTGGTGTGATATGGGTCTGGTCACCTGGGGCTGGGCCTCCTTCCTCTGCCCTTTCTTGCCTGTCCCTGTTGTCACCTTACTACAAGCAGCTGCCCAGCCCTCGGGCCTGCCTTCCTGTACCACCCACCCATGGAACTGCCAAATGAATTGCAATCTTTTTTTCCAGAAAATGTTTTCTGGTTATAAAAACAGTACTCATTTTTAAACCTAAAGGCTGAAAACAATAAGAAAATGAAAATAACCCAAATTCCACCCTCCCACAGACAACCATCACTAATGAACATTCATGAATGTCTTTGAGACATAATACCTTTCTGTTGTTCTCTCCAAAGTATGATCGTATGGAGAACAATAATTTTTAAAGCTCTTCCATGTATTGAGTGGTCAAAGTATACCAGGCACTCTTCTAAATGCTTTAAGTACGTCACCTCACCAGATTGTCACTCCTTCCCCTTGAGAATCATCATTCCCACTGTGCAGATGAAGAAACAGAGGGTCAGAGAGGTGGCCTGATATTACACAGCTAGTTAGCAGCACAGCCAGGAGTAGAAAGAACCCAGACCCCTGCCTTTTTCCATATACCTGATCTCGGATAAACACACTCATTACATTTGCTATGTAGCCTATTAGACCTTGTTCTATGAGCATATATGGCTTTTAAGGTGGGGGAAAAAATAAACTTTGGAGATAGGATTAGATAGCAGAATGGAGAGTGACTACATTTTCCATGGACCTAGCCTTTCTGCTGCCTCTGCTATCCTATCCATCTCTGCCTTAGCATTCCAGGAAGAAGATGCCACCCAGCTGTAGGTCAGGAAAACCAGTTGGCAGGGCTGTCACTCTGCAAATTTTCCCGACTCAGATTATGTCTTTCGGGTTTTTCTTATTTATTCATTTCATGCGCCATTTCACCCAAGCAGTAGGAATACTAAGACGCCTATTAAAGTCATCCCTCTACGCCCAGGTCCATGCAGAAAGGGGCCCATTATTGCCCCTATGCTACGTATAAGTCTCATGATCACAGGCTTACACGACTGTGTGCGCTCCAGGCGCATGCCCAGCTGGAGGAGGAAGGTGGAAGAGGCAGGCTCGCCTGTGGATGGTGGTGAGGGAGAAAAGCCACTTCAAATGAATGTTGACTTGGAGCGGTCAAGCAGATGAGCCCGGGGTTGCTGCAGGCAGAGCCAGGGTGGAAAATGAGCATCTCTGGAGCCAGGCCTAGACTCGGGAAAAGGAGTTATGCCTTAAAGTGGAAAGATCGAATTGTTCACCTGCAAGCTTCGTTTCTTTCTGAAAAGCAATGTCTTTCTTTGCCCGTAACCATGCTCCTTGTGGAACACAGGGTAGCCTAGTTCTCGGCCCTAAGCCAGGATGGTATTGAAGTGGAATCTCATGTCTCGCCTTGCCCATCGTGGGTCCTTTCTACCCAGAGAAGCCCTCAGCCGCCTGACAGTCCCCGCTGTGGCCTAGAATGTCCTGTTTGCTGTCGATCTGGCTCCATGTGACCCCAGTGGGAGCTGGGGAAGGGTGTCCAGTTTGTAAGCTGAGGTGCGCCCTCTTCCTTGGCACTCAGTGTGGCTTCTTGCGACAACTTGGCATGTGCGGAGGCTGGGGCAGAGCAGCTGGGTGTGACCAGGGACAGTGCCCCCTGCCTCAGCTGGCTGAGTGGCACTCAGCCACCTCTGCCCACACTTGGCAGGAAGTTAACCCCCAACTCCCCAATCCACCCTCCCCCGCTCCTCAGGTCACTTGAGATTCTTCGAGAAACTTCTTCTCCTCTTGCCTCGCTCTTTCTCCTGTACATCAGCTCCTAAGGGAAACCCCAGGAACTTTCCAGTGCGTTCAAGGGGTGGGAGACTCATTGGAGTCATTGGCGAGGTCAGTTCCCTGGGGCATTCTTGGGCTGGACTGGGACCGAATGCCTTTTCGGAAACTTGATCAATTCTGGCTGCTTGTAGGTTAAGTAAGGTAGCATCTGCTGCACCTGGTGAAAAATCCACCCCGTCACCTGGGTGTGTTCCTTTCAGTATCTGATGCCAAACACCTGGTTGTTTAGGGCAGGACGGTGGAGTGAAATTCCTACAGGAGTGACACAGCCAGCCAGCCTCAGGCATCGCTCAAGCAAGGAGATTCCAGAACACTGCCCAGGCCAGAGTTCGCTAAATACTGGCCCTAGATCCGTTAACTGTCCCCTCCTAAACTCAATACTAAGGGACTGGAGAGGGTGGAGAGTGGCCCGTTCCAGCTGCTGGCTGTCACGCTGGGTAAGGCAGGGTGCGCCCCCCCACAGCTGGTGTTCCGTTCCCGCCTCCTTCAGGACCCGCATGGTGGCTCGTTGCCTCCGCGTCTGTGCTGCTCTCCCTCTGTTCTGCCTGCTTCTGTTTTGATTGAAGCCGTTGCCTCTTAAGTTACACTGCGTCCTGAAATAGTGTTCTCATCGTGCCCTGTTCTTACTGAAAATTATCCAGGGCTCCATGATCAACTGGATCTAGTCTGAAATCCTTAGGCTGGAGTATCAGGGCTGAGTCAGAAGAAAAGCCACCGGGGTATGTCCACAGAGGGATCTTAACATGGGGGGCAGTGGATGGGTGTGAGGGCACAGAGTAGCAGGAAGTGGCTTACAACCCTGGGTCTGGAGGGACAAAGGGAAAGGGAGCTTGGGGGCCCAGGTCACTGAAAGGGGTTCCTGTCTGACTGGTCTCAGTGCTTTGCAGTAGCTCCAGCTGGGTGGTGGTGATAGAAACAGCCTGAGGACAGAAAGTAAACCATCTGAACCAACAGCCTTCCCTTTGTCTAGTGCCCCCTTGTGGTAGAATCTAACAGGGAGCCGGGTGACAAGAGAAACTAGGTTTTCAGAGTCCCTGCCCCACCAAGCAGAAGAAAGCGGGTTGAAGCTGAGCAACATTTGCTTTACCACGGGCACAGCTGGTACTCGGGGTTCGCGTGTCTTGCCTCAAACTCCTGGCTGCACGCTCACCAAGCAGCACTTTGCCTCCGGCCGACTTCAGCTGTGCTAGATGGAGGCCTCGTGTTTCTGGGACCCCTCCTGGCATCACCCATCAGATCCCACTGCCCTTCAACGCCTGGTTGAAATGCTACTTCCACGATACCCTCTCATCCTCCGTTTGTGCATGTCTGTTGTGGTTTAGTATTCAGAGGAAACGTGCTTGCTTTGCATTCTAGAAGTTTCCATGGCTGACTGTTCCTGAGCACAGGCGCTCGCTGGGGCTTGTTCCAGGAACAGCATCGAGCACGGTACCTGGCACACAGTAGCGTCCAGAACTTTCAGCAAGTCATGAATCCAGGCAGTTACCAGGCAAGGCACCGAGTCTTACAACAGCTATTTGACCTTGTATTGGGGCTTGTTTTCAAAATGAGCCTTTTACTCCTTTAAGAGGCAGGTTTTTCTGTTTCCTGGCTCACCCCCCACCCCCCCACTCGCTAGTGAAACCTGATCTAATCCCTTTGCACGCGGGTAATTTATTGGTCTATTGGGCTTTTCTTGGTGGCAAATTGCATTGTCTTTATTCCTGGGTTCTGGCTGTGGAGCAGCTCACCGCATCCCTAAAGCTCCTTTCTCGGGGCCCATCCCTCACACCCCCCTGGGCACATAGCAAAATAAGTTTGATTGGGCTTCTTTGTTATGCAAACAAGACAGTAATAATCAGGCTATTATTCTGAAGGCTTGGGCTTGATTAACAGTTCAAAGGCGGTCCCTAAGGCAGCTAATGCCGCTCCGTGGCGTAAATATTTTCATCCTGCCTGGGTTGGTACAGTTGGTACTCCAAGTTCCCTGCCTCTGTTTCTGTTTCTGAGAGGCTCTGGGTTACTATTTAAAGGACAACAATTAAGTCAGGCAAAGCTCTGTGGCTGTGATTTCTCCCTGCCGCGTATCAGCCCACTAAGGAAGCTGCCTAGAGCCCAGTTCCCGGCAAAATGAAATGTTATATATGTGGGGTGCTGGGGCACAGATGCTTTGAGCGTGGGAGCCAAAAATTCCAGGACAATGATAAGGGGCCCTTGCTCTCGGGGGACTCGGGGGCAGGAGGTGGCACTGAGCTAGAGTGTCATGGCATGGCTCACAGAGCAGTAGGGGGTGAGGCTGAAGAAAGTGCCACAGGGAAGCCAAGGAGCCGTCCATTATTGACATTTCTATTCGAGCCTTTTCTGTGTGGCTCCAGAGAAGGATCGGCCGTGAAAGGCCCTAGGAAGCAGGCGTGGATCCAGAGCTGGAGCATTTCAGAGCAGGAGGGACCGGCCTCGTTCTAGCAGAGTTCCCGTGGCAGTGGGGACCGGATGTCCACCAGGCAGGGATGCTGCAGGGAGATTTCCTGCCGTAGAGGCTGGCTGGAGGTGGAAACTGGGGACCTCTGGCGTCCCTCGGGCCCCAGGTTCTAAAACTCCACAGTGCACCTTGAGAAGCCAACATGGAGGTTGGTCCCAAAGTGATTATTAGGGCTCTTGATAAATCGATTGCCCAGAGAAACAGGAAGCTCTCGCCCTCATTGCACGAGTCAGGAGCAGATTGGTCCAATGGTTGCCGAGGATCCACTCTATCCCCAGTAAGTCTGGGAGCCCACCGTGCTGTAGGCATTGCCTGCACCCCACCCTTTGCCCCAGCTGGCCAGTCTTCGCAGCCTCTGGATTCTCTTTTTTCCACCACTAGCTAATCCTGAAAGTCCTATCTCAAGAGGCCTGGGTCAAAACAAAACATGCATAACGGACTTCTAAGGAGCACAAGGTCTGTGGGGCACCTTTGCATTTCCCTGGGCATCTGGGGTGGAGCCCCGGGTGGAAGAGTTAGCAGAGGCCCCCAGAGCTGTCCCTGCCAAAGGCCACAGTGGCTAAACTTCCATTCGAGTCCTTTAACCCCCTGGCTCTGTGCATATTGGCTGTCTTGATCCACCAAGAAGTGGCCGCAGGGCCAGAGGAGCCACTCTGCCGTCTGCAGGAACCAGGCAGAAAGGAGGCAGCTGGCCGCCCTCCGTCACGCTGGAATCACCAGGGTGGCTCGCTCTGCAAAGCTGGTTTCCTCTTCTCGCTTGCACAAGTTGCAATAGGATCTGTTTCAAACTCTCAGACTTTCCTCTCCTTGCTTCTTGGACACTCGCATCAGAAGAGGCCAACCAAGGTTTATGGCCTGGAATTCAGGTCTTGTGCTTTTTTATTAAAGATACTGAACATAAAAATCGGCCCCTCTGGGGTCTCTCTGGCAGGTGACACCACAGCACAATTTTTCCTTTTGATGCCAGGCCAGGTTACATTCCGGTCCCTGACCTGGGGAGGCCTTCAGCCTGTGATTTAGTTTACACAGGACGGCAGGATGACTCCATGGGGGGCGGGGGCCCCTCAGTTCACCACCCATGGGGACTGACCAACCCTGGCATCCCTGATGCCCATCCCCGACACCCCCAGGGAATGATAATCCCATGCATGTCTATTTTAGGCAGACAGGCCCTGGAGAGCTGTGTCACTGCCTGGAGAGGTGGCAGAAGGGAATGGGAGCCACCGAGTCCAGTCTCAGCTCGTCAGTCTCAGTGGCCCCTTGCAAGCCATGCCCCCCGATCTACAGCTTCTCCGTGTAGGATGGTGCTTGCGCTTCCTCTTAAACTCCTAGGAAGGTGTGCAAGGCCCCAGGGTTTTGAGTGACTGGGGACACCCGGGAAGCCAGGTTCCTACAGCCATGGTTTTCAGACGTAGCCATTTATGGCTAACTATTGCTTAGGTGTCAAAGCTGGTGACTTGTTTTTTAAAAATCACACACAAATTGGGGCAAATACAAAGTCCTCACTCTCAGTTGCCTCCCAGCTTGCTCTGCTGAGCAGGATAGAGAGGGCTGGAGGCACGTGGACGAGGTGACAGGGACCAGGCCCTCTGTGACCAGGGCTAACACAGTAATCACACTAGCAAACATTCAGTGAGCTTCAGCTGAATGCTGGTGCCCTTCTGAGCCCTTTACCACTTCCAGCAAACTCCCACAGCAGGTACTGTGTATTACCCATTTTCCAGGTGGTATGAGGCATAGAGAACTTGAGCCATTTGCACAAGGTCACAAAAGTGACAGAGCTTGGGACACGCATTTAACACCAAGTAATTACCTGCCAGGTTCCTGTTGCTTTTGCCAAACTCTTGGGGATGGCTTTGAAAGTGTTAACAGATGTCAAAGGCCCAAAGGTGGCCTGTCCTGCTGCCGCCAAACGCTAACCAGTCCTCTCCACAGGGGCCACTGCCAACCCTTGCAGCGTGCCTGCCTCATTATAGGCTGCACAGAAGAATCTGGAAGGCCTATGGGGCAGATCCGCCCTTTACTACCACCTGCGCGCGGGAAGGGGGCCGGGGTCACCATCTGTGCGAGAAAGTACAGTGTGGGTGGTGCTGTCTCAAATGGGGTGTCCTTATGCACGCGCCCAGCCTGATGGCGTGTCTCGTCCTTTCTCCACAGCCACCTCCCCGTGCAAGATCCTCAAGTGCAACTCTGAGTTCTGGAGCGCCACGGCGGGTGGCCACGCCCCGGCCTCGGACGACGCCCCCGAGTTCTGCGCAGCGCTGCGCACCTACGCCCTGTGTACGCGGCGCACCGCCCGCACCTGCCGGGGCGACCTGGCCTACCACTCGGCCGTTCATGGCATAGAGGACCTCATGAGCCAGCACAACTGCTCCAAGGATGGCCCCACGTCACAGCCACGCCTGCGCACGCTCCCGCCACCCGGGGACAGCCAGGAGCGCTCCGACAGCCCCGAGATCTGCCACTACGAGAAGAGCTTGCACAAGCACTCGGCCGCCCCCAACTACACGCACTGCGGCCTCTTCGGGGACCCGCACCTCAGGACTTTCACAGACCGCTTCCAGACCTGCAAGGTGCAGGGCGCCTGGCCGCTCATCGACAATAATTACCTGAACGTGCAAGTCACCAACACGCCTGTGCTGCCTGGCTCGGCCGCCACGGCCACCAGCAAGGTGAGGGTGAGACAGGATGGGGCTGCCCCGTGGGGTTCCACCAACCCGACCCAGACGCCTCCTGCACCCACCATGTTCTTACTGCCAGTAAATGAGCAGATTATTTAGAAAGGAATGTTCTAGATATACTCTTAATATTGCCTAGAGTGAGATATTTTATTTAACTGGGCAGAATGAACAGAGTGACATAACCTGGCATATGTAAAAGGCAGTTTGTGAATGCACTGTGCCTGGTTAAGGATGTCTAAGGGGACCTAGCTTGTTTTGTGTGTGTGCACGAGCGTGTGCATGTAAACACACGTGTGTACACACTGGATCCAGATGTAAGATGGATCTCTTATCGGGGTTATAATCCAAAAGAAGCACTCCCTAGAGCATTCCGTTTCAAACTTTCATTATATTCTTGCCCCCAAACTACATTTTTGTGGGACTGTAGTGTTAAAACCCCAGAAAGAGAGCCTGTGGTGCAGGCAGTGGGACGTTCCCGTCCACCCAGGTTCTCCTTCCCCCTCACTTCCGAGGGTCTCCCCGACCTCACATTCAGACTCAGCCAGAGGGAGACTGGTGGCCTCTGAGTCCAGGCAACAGGGTCACCTGTGCCCCCTCAGGGCCCGGCCTGCCAGGGCCCCTGGGGTTTCCAGGTTGGCAGCAGGTCTGTTTTCCTAGGAACAGCATGTTGCAAGGGTGCCAGGCTGGCCCACAGGGGCGTTTCTGTTCCTTCCCATCCCTCCACGCCCCAGGGGAGGACAGTGAGGTAACCTGGCAGCTCGGAAGATTCCTGCCAGCCCTCTCTCTCTGTGCCAGTGGCCCTTGCATGCCCGAAGGGGGTCTCTTTATGGGACCCCCTGCTGAGTAAGACACAAAGTGAGTCTTTGCCCCATGGATGCCCTCGAGGCCCTTGGCCCCAGGCTGTGCACCTAATGGGTGGCAGGATTATGGCCGGCTCTCTCTCTGCCCTGTTCCCCTCCCAGCCCTCTGCAGACCGAGGGGGGCCCTTGTCAAGGGCCCAGCTGCTTTCTCTGCAGCCCCTTCACCTACCCACCTCCCACCGTATAGCCAAGATAAATGAATGAGGGGAGCCTGAGGCTGCAGCTTCTAAATCCACCAGCAAACAAGCTCTGGGAGGGGACCCTACCTCCTCGTCCCATCCTGGCAGGGGCACACGGTGGGTGGTGCTCCTCCTCCTGATCCTGGGTGGTGTAAACACCAAATGTGATAATAGAGTCAAGGGAGGGATTGTGGTTAGTGACCGGTGAGGCTGGGCTGCTACCCGCAGTGCCTGGGGCCTGCCCCTGCCTTTTCTCGTAGGCCTCCGTTACTCAGGTGTTATCAGGTGTGTGCGTTGGTTCATTCATTGATTCAGCAAACATCTACCAAGCACCTCTTTTGTGCCAGCCTCTGTGCTCAGGCATGCCTCCCTCTCACAGGTTCCAGGCTAATAATGGGGAACAAAGACTGGCACAGGGGTGCTGGTGCCGAGACGGGAGTGGGGACAGCCTGGGACCTCCAGGGAAGCAAGGAGAAGCCAAGGAGCTTTTATCTTCAAAGTGATGGGGGCCTGGGCCTGCCATACCCCAAAGGAAGCCTCTGCCAGCCACTTCTGCTCACTTGACCCCATTCCCCTCCCGCCTCCCCTCAGCACCGTGCCTTCCCCAGGGGCCTTTGCTGACTTCCCATGATGTTGGCGTTATCCAGCCCAGCCCGGCCCTGTGTTCTTGTGCATTGTCTAGTGTGTTCCAGCCCAGGCTGACATGTTAGCCAACTTCCTGCCCCCATGGGACTGCCCCATGCCCAGCCCTCTGCTCCTTCTTTCTCCTTCCTGCTGTGCTCATGGCACCCCATTTTACAGATGAGGAAACGGAAGCAGGGAGCAGCGAACTCAGGCCTCTGCCTCCCATCCCTCCCCCCCTCGCTCGTTCGCCTGTAGCGCTTATCAACACACGGCATAATTTATCTGCTCAGTCTGTGCCCCCCAGATGTGAGCTCCATGAGGACAGGGGTCTTGGACTGTTCCAGTCCGTGTGGATACAGGCCCGGCATGTAGCTGGTGCTCCGTAAACAGCTGATGAAACCCGGCTCTGCCCCGTGCTCAACACAGTGGGGAGCCCGAGGCCCCTCGGAAAGGGGGGCGCAGCAGAGAGGAGAAGCAGCCGTGCCCGTGGCCCTGTTGGCAGCAAAGCCGCCCGGCTTTCGACAGGCCCCCTTCATGCTGTTACTTGTGGTTGAGTCCCTGGCACAAGCAGCCTGTCAGCCGTCCAGGAGCCTGTCTCCACGAGAGGTGGCGCTTATAGCAAAACCAGCCTTTCCTGTTCCAGGAGACGAATGCCACTTGGAAAGCAGCCCCCCACCCCCCAGAGTGTTTGTGTGGCCCCACACACCAGCAGGGACACCAGAGTCCCTCATCCTGCCCCCTGCTCCAATGACAGGACCACCCACTGCTCAGACCACCCTGGCTGCCCCACCTCCTGGCCCCCTGCAGGGCTCCACATCAGGGTGGGAGCCTTGGATGGAGGGAAGGAAGCAGCAGGCAGTGGAACCGAATGAAGTCGCCGTTTTTGGAGGCCAGGGATGATATAGAGGCAGTTTCATGCAGTTCAATACGGAGGACTCGAAGCTGGACAGAGAGGCTGTGGCCACCTTTGGCTTCCCGCAGCTGCCCACAGAGCTCGTGTCCCAGGTAGACAGCAGAGTCCCAGGTGCCTTCGGCCCAGGGCACCAGCTGGCATCTGGGCACGAACAGGGAATGAGATGGTTGCTTCTCTCGCATACAGTCTTCGTAGTTAAGATTTTAGAGGAAAGAGCAGCCAGTCATCTCTCCCATGACGATGGGGGTGAGGGACTCACACATACTCCCCAGGCTCTTTGCCTCCCATCCCTCTCCCGGGCCACCCACTCTGTAGGTTTGTGGCCAGAAAAGCCCACGAACTGGAAACCAAGAGACTAATCCCGGCTCTGCCTCTTGGTGGCTGTGTGACCTTGGCCAAGTTGCTTTACCTCTCTGAGCCAGCGTTTCCTGTCTGCAAATCAGAGGTAATGTCACCGTCCCCTGCAGTGCCTGCCACACTGACCCAACGAGTGCAGCTGTGTCTGTGGTTCCCAAGAGGATAGTGACTAACACAGCAAATCAGCTCTCTGTCTCCTCCAGGGGCTCAGCCCAGCCCTGGCCCCAGTTGTAGGCTCCGGCAGAAATGGGTCAACCTGCCCTGGCCGTGGCCAGAGTTTTGCCCCCCTCTTCCTTCCACTGACCGGCATCTTGTTCCTCTCCTGCCCCCTGCTCCCCTCCAAGACCCCGCCGGGTAGCCCCTTAGGGCAGCCTACGTGGTCTCTGCGTGCCTGCGTGGATTTGCCCTCTCTTTCTTCGAGCATCAGCTTCTTCTGTTCCACCTGCCATTAGGTTCAGCCAGTGGCTTGAAGTTTTTTATTTTTTCAGGAATTCTGCAGGAAGTCCACTGGCGGTGTGAGAGACATTAGATGCTTGTGGACCTTATGAGTTTCCTACTGCTGCTGTAACAAGTACCACAAGGTGGTTCAGACAGACAGACAGACAGACATTTATTTTCCTATAGTTATGGAGGCAAGAAGTCCGCAGTGAATCTCACAGGGCTAACATCAAGGTGTCGCAGGGCTGGTCCTTCAGGAGGCACCAGGGGAGGATCTCTTCATTGCTTCTCTCGGCCTCTGGTGGTTGCCAGCATCCCTTGGCTTGTGGCTACATCACTTGAATCTCTGCCTCGGTGGAAACATGGCCTTCTTTCTGTGGTCAGATTTCCCTCTGCCTCTATTTTATAGTCTCCATAAAGTGATTTGCCATATAAGGCTCCAAGGATTAGGGCCGATATCTCGGGGGCCATTATTCAGCCTATTACAGTGGATTAATGACATTTAACTTTTAATTAGCTGTGCTTTCTTTTTTATGATTCACCATTACATATAGTAAATGAGCTGGTCTCCCATTTAGGGTAGTGATCTCAAGTTCCTGTTCTAAGTCAACTTTTTTTTCAAGTAAAAAAATAAGGTGTTTTAAAGAAAAATATTAAGTACGCAAGAGTGCAGGTGGCACTGAACGGTGACCACAATGGGGAAGGGACGGTCTGGGGCATCCTGAGGGCTCCTTTCATTCCCCCGAGAGCTTCATAAGCACGGGGTTGGGCCTTCTCCCTCCGCAGTCGCTGGCATCCCTGACGCCCCTCTCTGCCCTCTTCCTTGCAGCTCACCATCATCTTCAAAAACTTCCAGGAGTGCGTGGACCAGAAGGTGTACCAGGCTGAGATGGATGAGCTCCCAGCCGCCTTCGCCGATGGCTCCAAGAATGGTGGGGACAAGCACGGGGCCAATAGCCTGAAGATCACAGAGAAGGTGTCCGGCCAGCACGTAGAGATCCAGGCCAAGTACATCGGCACCACCATCGTGGTTCGCCAGGTGGGCCGCTACCTGACTTTCGCAGTCCGCATGCCGGAGGAGGTGGTCAACGCGGTGGAAGACCGGGACAGTCAGGGCCTCTACCTCTGCCTGCGGGGCTGTCCCCTCAACCAGCAGATTGACTTCCAGGCCTTCCGTGCCCATGAGGGCCTGGGCGCCTACAGGCCCCAGGCCACCAGCCCCACACCCGCGGCCCCCGACACCTTCCCGTACGAGACGGCCGTGGCCAAGTGCAAGGAGAGGCTGCCCGTGGAGGACCTCTACTACCAGGCCTGCGTCTTCGACCTGCTCACCACAGGCGACGTGAACTTCACGCTGGCTGCTTACTATGCCTTGGAGGACGTCAAGATGCTACACTCCAACAAGGACAAGCTGCACCTGTACGAGAGGACGCGGGAGCCGCCGGGCCGGGCAGCGACTGCAGGGCTGTGCCCGGCCCCTCGGCTCCTCCTGGGCAGCCTCCTGCTCCTCACCCTGCTCCCTGTGTTCCTGGAGGCCCTTGCTGCATAGGATGGAGAGCGAGGCACACTGCCTGCCCCAAGCTGGCCGGCCTGCAGAAGGGCTGGTGGCTTCTGGTGACCCCGTGGTCTCTGCAGGGGTCAGAAGCGGAGGCAGCTGCTGGCCGGTGAGCTGTGGGACGGTTACCTCGGAGCTGCTGGCAAGTGCTGGGGGCGTGGGGCGGCCCCTCGCCCTCTCTAGGGCCCTGGACAAGGTCATGGTGACTGACTGGTGCTGTGATGTCTGTGACAGTAGAGCAGTGTGGGGGAGAGCTCCCCTCCCCCCGCCCCACAGTGTGAATGTGCAAAACCGAGCCCCTCAGGCTGGAGCCCCCACCCCGCCAGAGACGCTGCGGAAGGTCAGAGTCCGCTCATCCCACCCCCTCGCAATGCACTGAACAGGCCCGGCCGACTGCTGCACGTGCCCGCCGCACGCACACACTCTTACACGAGCACACTCGCACACACGCAGCCGGCGGAGCCGAGACTGGACCCCCAGGTGGGCCCCCTTTCCCCTGGGGCCTGGTGCACTCCCAGGGCGTTGCTGGGGATCTTCGGCAAACTGATATAACCCTTTGGCCAAAAGGTTGTGCCCTGCTGGGACCTTTCTGCCACGGGCTCCCTGTGAGACCCCACGTGTGCCGCGCCTGCTGTGGGCACGGGCTCAGGCCCGGTTACCGGGTCCCGCCTCGAGAGCCCCCGCGCAGGCAGTGCGTGTTGACACGTGCTCTGAGGAACGCCACTCGTGGGCTTGGATGCCCTCCTCTGGCCCTTCCCCTGCTGGCCCCCACTCCCCACTGTGCGTAGGAAGTCGAGCTGAGTTTCTAAATGTCTAAACAGAGAACTACCCCGTGATTTCTGTTCCTTCCTCTCCAGCAGATGGCAAGAGCTCTCGGACTGGGGCACATGGGCCGCAGGGCATGGGCAGGAGACCAGTGGACAGGGCCAGCTGGCCTGCCCTGATCCTCTTTTTTTGCCCACCTGCCCCCAGAGCCCTGCTCCCCACCCTGTCCACCCAGATCTGCATTCCGGGGAGAGGAGCAGCCCTGGCAGCGTGTCTCCGTCTGGCCCCTTCCCTTAGCCCGTGGCCACACAGCCCGGGCTGACCACCTGAAGAGGCCCAAACCAGCCCAGCCTCTGCTGCTGCTCCAGAGACCCCCAGGGACCCAAACGGGCCAGGATCCAGAGGGCCAACCTCCTGGAAGCCCCACGGCCACCCACTGTCCCTGCCCGCCCCCCCAGTGTCCCCAGCAGCCCCTCTGCTGCTCCCCAGGGACCTCTCATACACTGGCCCAGGAGGCTGCGGACTCGTCCCCGCCTCCCCCTCCGAGGTCCCAACACCTCCCCACAATCTCCACCCCCCCACCCCACCCCCGCCAAATCCAGGCGGGTAGGAGCAGCGAGGCCCCTGCTGGTTTTCAGCCGGTCCCCTACGTTGGAAGTAAAAAGTGAAGCACTTTATTTTGGTTGTGTTTGATCGCATTCTGCTTGGAAGTGGGGACCCCTCACTGCGTCCTTGTGCCTGCGACCTGTGTGGAGTGTCACCGCGTGTACATACTGTAAATTATTTATTAATGGCTAAATGCAAGTAAAGTTTGGGTTTTCTTTGTTTTGTTATTTTCCTTTAGATGTGTTGAAGTTTGTTTTCTGAACAGACGGGTTCCTTTTGGGGGTGGAGAGTTGACTCTGGTGGTGGGTGTCACGGCACAGTGTCCCAACGGTGTTTGTGGGGGGGCAGCTAGTGCTTGTGCGTGTGTCTGTGTGTATGAATGACGGTGTTTGTGTGTGGGGGGGGCAGCTAGTGCTTGTGCGTGTGTCTGTGTGTATGAATGTGTCGAGGATGTAGCAATTTAACAACCAAAGCCCCTTGTTTCTCTAAAATTACTTTTTCTCCTTACGATGAGCTGCCTTTTGGGGCTTGAGGGACCCAGGTTCCCCGACTCTGGCAGAGCTGGAACGCAGCCTTGAGGACAGATGGCCACGATGCAGAAAGATGCCCTACGGGGCAGGGTTGGGTGTGCTGGCCTGGGATCCAGGACGACTCCATCTCAGGGGTCAGCCTGGAGCCCCAGACCTGGGATTGTCGCTGTCACCCTTGAGGGTCCCACTGGTCACATGCAGCCTGGGGAGGAGTAATGGTCCCACAGAGGGGGCGCCATCCACATCAGTGTAAGGAGGGCCAAAGCGTGCCTGGGGCCAGGGTCACTGCTGGCTGTCACTACATTTCATCCTTTACAACTACTCCATGAGCCAGAGACAAATTCGTGCCCATTTTACAAAGGAAAAGGAAATGGATGAATTGACGTGCCGAGTTCCTTAACAAGGGCAGCGACAAGATGTATACCTAGGTCTGTTTTGCCTCAAAGTTCCTGCTCTTAGCACTAAGTGCCACGGGGCAGAATCCCAGCACCTCCACTTTCCTAGCTGTGTGACCTTGGGCAAGTCACTTAACCTCTCTGAGCCTCCATTCCCACCTCTAAAATGAAGAGTGCCTACCAGAGCTGGTTAGTAAATCATTTCTTGTATAGCACTTAGGGCAGAGCCTGGCACACAGCGACTGTCCTGCGTTGCTGACGACGTTATCCCAAAGCAAGAGGAGTTAAGTGTGATGGGGGTGGGGGGCTGGGGGGGCCACAGGACCCAGAACCTTAGGAGGGAGGTGAACTGAAAGGCTAGCAATCCAGAGTGAATATATATCTGAAGGCCCAATCTGAAGAGGAAGGCTAAAAGGGAGAACTTTCTAGAACCCAGCTTACACAAGCTTCCAAAGAGAACATGGAGATCTGGCCTTTGGGAGAAAGGAACCAGCATAGAAGGGGCCAAACGAGGTCTGAAGACACCCACGTGTCTCACCCAGTTGCCCCAACTGTCAGCGGCAATAGCCCTCACCCCCTCGGTAGGAACTGGGATGAAAGAGGAGGCACCACTGGGCTGGCAGAGCCGTGGGCACTTGGTCGGCACAGAAGAGCACATCACTGAGAAGCCAGGGCACACAGGTTTAAAAAAAAAAAACAAAACCTCATTCACCATCAGATGAAAATGCTACACTACGCGCCAGAAATAGCGTCGGTTTGGAACCATTTCAGGACCCCCCACTTAGGATGGCATTCTCTCCAAGCACCTCGCTACTGGCTACCTCACGAACGTGGAAATTTGCAGTTCGTGTGAAGATGGGACACAAGGGTCCTTGGCTAAATGGTTCCCAAGAAGCGGCTTCACCGTGCACCTCGCGCTGGGTGGGAGCAGAGGCTCCTGGGCCAGCTCACCTGCGGCCCGTCAGCCCCAGGTCGACGTGTTAGCAGATGCAGGTGCAGCGCAGGCCCCCTCCTCACGCCCCCCCCGCCCCCCCGCCAACTGGTGTGTGGCGGGAACTCCTGGGAGGTCTTGGTTCTTCCACCAGAATTTATAAGGCAAGATGACAGGAGAGAAGAAAGCTATTAAAAACAAACGAATGGGGGCCATCCATAACGAAGGGGGCAAACTCGGGGGGTGGGGGGCGGGATTACCAGGACACTGGGGCAGGAGCGGGGCTCAGCGATGCCAGGGAGCAGCATGCAGCACGGGGTGGTCTTGGGCGGCAAGCTGACTTGGCATCCAAGCTGGCTTTGCCTGCTGCTAGCTGTGTGGTCTGCCTTGGATTTTTTGAGCCTTAGACTCCTTATTTGTAACATGGAATTACGAGTACCTGCCTCCCAAGGTCACGCTAGAAATCCAGTGAGCTAACACTCATAAAGTGCCTGGCACATGGGCCCTGGCGCAATGCAGAGAGGCCACCAAAAATGGCGGTGCCCTCCCTCTGCAACTGTGTGCGCGTCTATTCAATGACTCTCATGATCGCTTGTGCTGGGGGAGTACAGTAGAGACCCCCACCCCAGGCCACCTGCTTTCTCTTTGGAGAGACAATAAAGTTATGTCATCGAACGTCCCATGGTGCCATTGAAAGTCAAAGGTTCTGAAACAGATGTATCCTGGACTGGGGGAGGGTGGAGTCGAGGGGACCTCTGACTAGCTCACCTGGGTGAATCTGGGGAGCCACCCATGCAAAGACCTGGGGAGAACATTCTACACAGAGAATAGTGAGTGCCAAGGGCCTGGCACAGACCAGGGTCCACGGTGAGGCCAGAGAGGCGCCAGGGCACAACCTGACTCTCTGCCAGTCGCTGTAAGAAGCCATTTGCAGGTTCTGGGCATGGGAGGACTGCTCGTGACTCGGTCAGGATGCTGGAGAGGTAAGAGCAGGGCCATCAGGAAAGAAAGTCAGGGACGACAGCACAAAGCCAGCCAGAAGTGGGGTGGCAGTAGGTGTGCCGGAGATGGTTGGCATTGGGTTTGATATGAAGGAGGGTTTGGGAAGCGACAGAACTGGAGAAGGGACTAAGGTGGAAGGTGAGGTTCCCGTGATGTAAGCCATGACAAGAGGGTGCCATGGCCTACTGGGGAAGACAGCTGGTGACAACGTAGGGGCACTAGAGTGTTCCAGGGGCTCTGATGACCTCTGTGGGGACAGACAGGAATGGGAACTGGGAACAGCAGTGTCCAAGAAGGCTGCTCGGAGAAAACCAAGCTTGACAATGAACAAAATTCAGCAGGTAGCTGGGGATGATGGAGGAGGGCTGAAGGGACCGTGGCCCTGGCCTTCATCCCTGAGGACCCAGATAGCCTGCCTGCCCAGCTGGCTGAGACCCCGAGGAGGCTGGGCCATGGCTGGTCACCACCGCACCTGGGCCTCCGGCTTGCGAAGGCCAGCCTTTCCCCGCAGCCCCTACCCCGCCCTGTCTCACTTCCTGCGGGGACAAGCTTCATCCTGGGCTCCAGAGCCAAGGGGAGCGGCCTACCTGGGCAAGGCAATGAGAGCCGCGCCAGGTTCAGTTTATAGTGCTGGCAGTCAGCAGGCCGTTTGTGGGCATCTGCTGCCCTCTGCTGGACAGTTCTAGAACCACACTCACTCGGGGCCCTCAGGGGAATGGGAGCGGCTGATATGCCAAATACAGCACAGACCCCACCAAGGGTGGCACGCATGGCCTCCAACAAGCCTCAGGTCGTCCCAACACTGCCCTCTGATGATAAGGACCGGACCCATCATGTCACCTTGGTGACCTCACCCCACAGCAGCCTAGCAAGGGACTCTCGTGATTGGTAACTTCAGCAGCAGAGAACGTCCCGCTTCACACCCAGGTCTGCATACCTCAGACCCACCCACCCAC
>NW_006443292.1:441416-496814 GCF_000325575.1 Pteropus alecto | reverse complement strand
TGTGCCTCCCCACCCACCCACACCACGGAGCTCTGCCACCAGCACCCTGGCCGCCTTGTTGCCTGGCTCTGTTCTCAACTGACATTTTGTCTTCTTGTTTGCTCATCTCGGGTCCGTCTCCCCCACCTTCGGCTCAGAGGCCACACAGGGCCTCACCCTGGTTTGTCATGTGTCGCCAGCTCCTACAGCAGGGTCTGGCCCAACAGCAGAGGCGCGAGATCTTGGTCAAGAGGAAAACCTTCTCTGCCATAACTGTCCAGTCTCAGCTGTACCTGCCCTGTAAGACTGCGAGCTCCTTGAAGGAGCTCGTCTCTCGTCCCCAAGCTCAGACGGTCCCAGTGAAGGCTGGGCCACCCCCTTGGGGTTTGTGCTCCCCTGGAGCCAGCCCTCTTCCTGGGCCCATCGGGGAGCTGGGCTTGACACAGCAGCTCTGATGGTCTCTCTAGCTCCGGTGAAGGGTGCTGGCACAATGCCACAAGCCCAGTCTCCAGGGCCGCCAGTCCCCTCTCGACACGAGCCCAGCCTAGCCAAGGACTGAGGCCCACTGTGGCCCTCTGCTGTGCTACCTCTCTTAAAAACGTTAATCCTAGAAGCTGCCTCCTTTGTTTGCAAATGACAAAGCCCCTGGTCCAGCCAAGCACAGGGCCAGACCAAATGAAGACAACACGCTGACCTTCCTACCCAGCTCCTTCAGGCCCCAATGACCTTCCTACCCAGCTCCTTCAGGCCCCAATTGTGCACAGGTCGGCCACGACTGCGCTTTGAAACCACAATCCCCTCAAGTCAGGAAGAAAAGATTATCATGTGCGAACCCTCCACGGAGCAGCTGGCCCTAAGAAGTGGGTATTATTCTGTCTTTGAGGTGACACAGGCTTGTCCATGTTTCCACACAAAGCCAGGTCACAGAGCCACAGAACTATGCAGGACATCCCGACATTCAGCCTAGGGTAGGGTCCACCAGCAGCAGTGGGACAGGCACGGCCAGGGCCCAGGTTCCTACAGGATAAAGATGGCTGGTCGGGGGTTTTGGTCAAAGCCTCTGTGGCTTTGTCCTATGCCTTTAAGAGCCACAGGTTGGAACCTGGAGCCCAGACTGCTCTGGCAAACTGCAAAGCCTTGTGTTTCAATAAGTGACCTTTCTGTTGGCATTAATTGAGGACTTGCCTTGATGCCAGACATGTGAGGCCCCGCCAGGGAGGAGGAAGGGGACCTGGGCCTGCTTCTTCCAGTAAAAGGCAGGCGTTTTGGCAGCGGACAGTTGAGCAGCCTCGGTGCTATCGTAAACCAGAGCGAGCTGATTATTGCAACACTTGCTCTTAAAGTTTCCCAGGGCCGTTCCAGCTGACTTGTGAATTGCAACACGATTGCTGAGTTTGTCCCATGAAGAAGCCTCCACTGACTCTTCTGAGTCTTTGACTTCAGCACGTGCAGTGGCAACGGCAGGCTCGCCCTCACGCCCGGGCCGGGCCCCTGCAGCCAGGCCTCCGGGACACTCGGCTTTACTGGGTATCGAGCATTAGGAGCTTCGCAGAGATTGCAGGACGGTTTCACAGTCGCTTAGGCATCAGTAGAGCCCCTTGGGCTGGCCGCCTTCTCCAGCTCCTATCCAGACGATCTCCGCCCGCAGGCCGAGCCGCGCTTCCTCTGTCTGCGCCTTGCGAGGCGCTGCGCCTGCCCCTGCCAAACTGCTAGAGTTAACATTTGGGTCAGTGTTTCCATTATAAAATGCTTTTTCCCCCTTCAAGAATATACGACCCAACTGTTAAATTACCCTCAAGGCTGCAGGCTGGCAGACACGGTGTTTTTATTTCCGATGGGCAGAGGGGGCCGCAGGACCTTGGCGGGGATGCGCACGGGTCTTCGAGGCACCTCGCGGGGCTCTCGAGGTCCTCCCACCGGCGTGGGAAACCACGGGCAGCCCTGCTCAGCTGCGGGCAGCGGCTCCTCCAGGTCACCTCCATCCAGTGCAGGGGCTTGAAGCTGCTCGGTCAGGGGACTGTTAAACCGCAGCAATGGCTCCTCTGGGAACACCTTAGAAGCCCCTGGTGTAAGGTCCTGGACCCCACACGACTGGCGCTGAGTAGGGGAAGAAACGCAACTTTAAAAGGCTCCACTTCACAAGCTGTCAAACCATCTGAACGACACGGCGGCCGATCACGAGCCCCACCGCAATGCAACGTGTTCGCCCAATTCTAAAAATCCTTAGTAACACTTTTTAATATACAAGAATCAAAAGTACAGCAGTTTTACAATGTAGGAAAATTTAATACATACTATATAAACAACATTATTTACATCAGAAATCACTAAGACAGTGGCATTTTTCACAAATATAAATTAATTACTGTTTAGTCAACAGGTTTTAAAAGTCCACAATTTTACAATAAAGAAAAACCACCTGTCCCCAAACGAGGCGGGCACAGATGGACTAAAGCAGCCTGGACCCTCGGCCTGGCTCTCCTCACCCGACATGGCAGCCCCCAGACAAGCCAGAAGGCACGGGGGCTGGGCCCTGGGCCGCCGCCCCTGCTGACGAGTGGATTTTGGTCTGTAGGATTTCAGTGTGTGGATTAACTGAACTGCATTTGCACCGCACGTCCTGATGCAGACACAGAGCTAGCGAGTCTGCAGCACGATGTCAGAAGTGTTCTGGTTCCCACGAAGGGCTCAGGGAATGACTACGAGGGGAGGGAGCCCAGGGGCCGTCAGGCCCGGCTCTGAAGGACCGTGACGGTGAGCCTGGGGTCCACTGTGTCCTTTTCCGGGGGGACAGAGACCGTGTCAATCCTTGTTTATGCTCAGGTTTCAGGTGAGGCTAACTCCCCTCTTCCTCAGCCCAATGATTAAATCTTTCAAAGCTAGGCTCCGTGGAAGACCATCCTTACAAATTCGGGGGGCGGGGGGGAGGGCAGCTTCTCCCATCCGCAGTGAGAGAATTTCTACCTGTGCAAATCTCGGTTTTTAATATAAGCAAACTACAGTATTCATACTGACTTAAGTCAACGAGGAAGTGCCTCCTTTCTCCAACCCACTCTTCAAACATACTCAACACCTAGAACAGATGCTTTCATGGGGATACTGCAACTTTATAATCGATTTAACACTGATCTGGCTGATATTGCCTTTTGCTACATTGTATGGCACTCTAAGTCCCAAATGCAAACAAAAGGAAGTTCCTTTTTCCTCATGATGAGAGGTCTTTGGGAATAATTCACATCTTCTATCAACAACAAAAAACCTTGACGGTTTTTGAAACGCGGGGCCTCCTCGAAGCGAAAGGAAATGTGACGCCTGCCGGGGACGTGGTGTGTCCTGAGTCCCCACAGGGGAAGGGGAGGGGCGGCTCGTACCCTGCCCACCGCACCCTGACTGCTCACGGAGCTGGCGAGCCAAGCGCCGTAAAGGAAATGTGACGCCTGCCGGGGACGTGGTGTGACCTGACTCCCCACAGGGGAAGGAGAGGGGCGGCTCGTACCCTGCCCACCGCACCCTGCTCACGGAGCTGGCGAGCCAAGCGCCTTCCCCTTCGCCGTGGGCAGTGCCAGCACTGTCAGCAAGAAGCTGGACCTGTGGTGGCCCAGGCAGAGGCATGACTTCTCCCGCAGCACGCCCCCAGGGATGACCTGGCAAGGCCTCCCATGCAGGCCCGTGGGTGTAAGCCTAGGGTGAGGAGCCCCAAGCACCAGGAGGAGCTAAATGAGGCAGGGGTCCCCTAGGCCGCCAGCATGAGCTGTGAGGTCCCAGGCTCTCCTCTGGAACTCTGCACGGGCCAGCCTCGAGCTTGGTGCGGCAGAGAGCAACCACCCACGGCCACATTGCTTCTGCAGGTGACACGTCCACAGGGTGACGCAGCTCAACAAAGTCCGAGTAAAGGCATCAATGCTGTTGGCCCAGGGTACCAGCAAGTCAGTGATATTAAGTCCCCACAGGTCAGTTCAGGGAAAGTAATGTCGTGTGTGCCCAACGGAAGGGTTTTCGCCAGCTCCAAGCCTGGACACTTACAGGCATACTGTGCTTCGAGTCAGTTATTCTGCCTCCGTCTAGAAGGGCCTCTGGATCCGCTAACAATACTGGCGAGCTTGGTTTAAAATGAATGAAACGAAGGCCCGGACTCAGTGAAATGAAAGCAGTCTGCTTAACTGACACAACCACCTTGCCTCCCAGTCCCGACTCAGCTCAACTCTAGAACGACTCGCCGTCTGCAGCTCAGTCCCTGTCCCTGGACACTTCCTATCGAGGAAAAAATTTTAACTTGGGGTTTATCCTTTGACTTGATCTCATTCTAAAAAAAATGAGCTCAGTTCTAATGATCTCTAACCGACAATGGAAACCTGCTCACCACAGGTAACTAGCTTATCTCCCTCTGTCTACCACCCCCCACCCGAGTGTGAGGACATGTGTGACTCTGTGTCATCTACTTCAAGCTGTGAAATGGGAACTGAAATGCTGACCTGGCACAACACTGAACCCCGCCCCCCCACCAGCACGACCAAACGCCCGCCTGGGGCCCTGGCCGCCCCTGCACGCGCGCCCTGTCCCGTGCGTGCCAGCAACACGCTGACAACACGCACGCCTCCACCTTCCGTCCTCTCCCGGCCTTGGACTCGCACTTCTCATCCCAGGAATCGGAAATCTGCCAGGGATTCCGCTTTCTCAGCCGCCCTGCGCCCACCCTGCCCCTACCCTGCCCCCGCCTTCGGCCCCCTTCCAACCAAGTCAGACCCACTGACTCCATGCTGCCTGTCACAGTACTTGAAAGTCAGCTCGTGGACCCAGGGGGCAAAGGTGGCCCGCCCAGGAGACCAAAACTCTGACAGCTACAGACAGCATGGGAGGAATTAGTGTTTGGTGGGGAGGGGCCCACTGTGGGGTCGTCGCCCTGTCCCCCCACCCCTGCACCACAGGTGTCACACAATGAGGCCCACGCGTATCATTTCTCCCAAGAACGCATCTGAGGGGTGTACCTGCTCCCCCTCGAGTCCTATGATGCGAGACCCCACCCGCTCGTCCCCAAGCCCCACTCCCCGACAGCAGCATCGTCACTTCACAGCGACCCGAGTCACACACTGTCCAGCAGGTCCCAGCAGCCTTCGCACGCGCGTCCCCTCCCTGACCACCGCACCAAGGTCCCGGGTGCACGGACCCTGGCGACAAGACACTCCCGACCCTAAGATCCCTTCTTCCTTCACCCGGGAAGCACAGCCTGTGACACTGGTACATAAAAGTCACCTCTTCCTCCTAGCACCCGTCAAAGTGGGAGGCTGAAACCAGGCTGGAACGAGCGGGGGCGCCAGAGTGCAGGAGTGGTGACCGGACCAAAGCCCCCCGCTCCCTGAAACGCCCCTCGGCCGGCGAGCTGGCAGCAGCAGCGTGTCCAGAAACTCCACTTACTGGTCTAGGTAACTGGCTCCCGTGGGTCAGACCAAAAACATCCGGTGCTAAGGACTCTTGCGCTCCCCTTCTCCCGAGCCGTCCTTTATGTTTTCCGAACATTCCAGTTATAATCTGGGTTGTTTTTCTGTTCTAGCGATCTCTCCAAAGGAGACCTATGATCCAGGGGAGACTTGGAGTCATGGGGAGACTTCTGAGAAGGGGGTGAACGAGGATCTGAGACTGCGGGGTGCAGGGGCGGCAGGGGCTGTTTGTACTCCCCCAGTTTGTCTGTGTGGAAGGTGCGGTAATGGTCTGAGGGTCCCTGGCCATGATAGCCCATCGGGGGGCGGTGGTCAGACATTCGCCGGAAATCCTGCTGGTGGTAGTTCTGAGGCCTAAACTCATCCGCTCTCCTCCGCTTGGAGTCGTGATGGTGCCTGAAACAGAGACGCGAGGGTGAGCTGGAAGACCAGAGCCAGACCCTATCCCCTCCGCCACCGTCCACTGCTCTTCCTCGGAGTCAAGGACACTTCCAAAGGACTCACGGGAAATGCTCACATTACCAGGAATCCGGAAAACAAAGGTAATAACAAAGGGCTGTTTTACACTTATTGGCAAAGCCACATCCTATGAAATGACATAAGCCTCATCAAGTCTGCAATGAAGCAAGTACACACTTGAATCACTGGCGGCTTTGTACACTCATACTCCCTTCAGGAAAACCGGCACGACCTGCAAACATTTTCATATTCCTTGACCCAGCCCAGGAGAAAAAGAGCCACAGAGAGCATTCTGTTAAGTTATGAGTAACAGCAAAAACCACAATCAGCCTAATATTTGACAATAAGTAAAGGGTTAATTATTTTTAAGCTTGACTCAATGTGAAGAACATTAAAATGTTTAACTTCTACCAAAAGAACTGATACAAGTCAATGACGAAAAGATCAACAACGCAATTCAAAAATGGGCGGAGGACTTGAACAAACATCTCTCCCAAGATGGTGCACACGTGGCCGCTAAGGACACGAGATGCTCACCACCACCAGCCATCAGGGAAGTGCCAATCAAAACCACAGTGAGATACCTCTTCGCACCTCCTAGGCCAGCTGTGTTAAAAAAAATAATAAAATAAAGCCAGCAGATCAGTACTGGCAAAGGAGTGGGCAAACTGCAGCTCTCACCACTGCTGCTGGGGATGCAAAATGGTTCGGCCTCTGCAGGCGGGAGGTAGGTGGTTCCTAAAAGCGTCAACGCAGAACTACGGTGTGACTGACAACCCCACCACTGGTTCACGGCAGCACCGATCACCACAACCAAAGGCAGGACGGCGCAAACGTCCGTTAGCAGGGACTGGCTAAATGAGAAGTGGCACATACGTGCGACGGTGAGCCAGTCACAAAAGGCCCCAGCTTGTATGATTCTAGTTATGCAAAATATCCGGAATAAGTAAACACACAGAAGCAGGATACGGACTGGTGAGTGTCAGGAGCTGAAGAGGGCAGAATACGGTGATTGCTTAACGGTTGCAGGGTGTCCTCCGGGGTGATCGCAGCAGTGTTCTGGGACTTTTAACGGTTGCAGGGTGTCCTCCGGGGTGATCGCAGTGTTCTGGGACTGGACCAGGTGTTGGTTGCACAACACTGGGAATGTGCTAACTGTCCCTGAACTGTTCTTTTTAAAAGTCATTCATTTATGCTATGTGAATTTCACCTTAGGGGACAGAAAGATGGATGGTAACTTCGAGTTCCAGTCAAGATGGAGTAACAAGGACTAGATTTACCTTCCTCCTGAAACAACTAGAAAGACACAAAAATGTATACAATGATGGTTTTCAAGACATCATGTCAGATGTGACAACAAAGAGGAGTGACTCCTGAGAGATGGGAAACTAATGAGATGAGCCTTTTAACTGCCCTGCTCACTGCCTTAACACAGCTTCCAGGCCTCGGCATGGGGCGGGGAAGCCAGGAGGAGCCCAGCGCCCTTCCGGAGCCGAAGAGTCTGGGGCGGACATAGAACCAAGGGAGCTGGAGTTCGCAGGCTGGAGTGAAAGAGAGAGTTGTGTGCACAGAAAGCAGGTGGCGGTCTGCAGGAGTCCCCCTTGAGTGGTCAGTGAGCACTGATCGGGGTGCCTACTGAGGGGACCATCCAAGGCCAGGGAAAGATCCGCCTGGAAGATCAGAGGTCCAAGTGCCCTGTGCTCACGCAGGGCCCAGCTCACCAGCCATACCGAACACCTCAAGCCCTGCGGGGGTTTGTGTTGAGAGAGGACAGTGGGGACGCTGGCCTGGGTAGTGGAGAATAATTAGCCCCTGTCTGAGCAAGGCTCCGTCCAGTTCCGCCTCCCAAATCTTAACAGCAAGACCTGAAAGAATGAAACATTCCAAGTAACCTGAGTGTCTCATGATAAAGCTCCAGAATATTTATAAGAATCAAAAATATTCACCACTCAACAGGTATCTAGTAAAAAATTACTAGGAATGAAAAGAATGACTAGGTATAAGATCATGATAAGGAAATAAATTAATTAACTAAAATTGACCCAAATGACAGAATTATCAGACAAGGACATAAAAACTATTTTAAAACTGTATTCCAAATTTTGAAAGGAAACAGACATGAAAGAATGTTTTTTTTAAAGGCCCAAATACAACTTCTATAAGTAAAACTACAATGTATGAAAAATAAAATATACCAGTGGACCTCAAGGCAGGTTAGACATTGTAAAAGAAATTACTAGTGAACAGTGAAGACACAGCAATAGAAACTATCTAAAGGAAGCAGAGAGAAAACACAATTTAAAAAAATAAACAGTATCGATGAGCTGAGACAAACTCAAGCAAGTATAATCAGCACCTCCAAAGGAGATGAAAGTATTGGGGTGGGGGCAGAAAAAAATACTTGAAGAAATAATGGTAAAAAAAGTTCCAAATTTCATAGAAATGATGAACTCACAGGTCCAAGAAGGAAGGACCCTGGGCTGGTATCATCTCAGGGTCCCTGCTGCCCAGCGTGGCTGAGAGCCCAGCACACAGCTTAGTACTTTTGGCTGCTGGCTCTTTTATGGCTACCTCTTCTCTTGCTTTCTTCAGAGGAAGACAGAAAACTGGAGATGACGTCCTCTGACCCAGAGAATAAAACCTATGACCTGGCACTCAAGGCCTCCCAACCGTCCACCGTTGATCTTCCGGGCGCCCATCCTTGCCCTGGGCCCAGGATGCCACTGCTCTCTGCTGAGCTGACGCTTCAGAGCCCAGAGCAAGGATCAGCAGCCTCCCTTCATCCTCAGTCCACAGGAAACACTCCAAAGTCTCTACTTTCAACCACTGATCAGGACAGTGTCAGCTGCCCACCTTGTGATTCCTCCCAACGCCCCAAAGATGCCTCGATGGCATAAACGCTGGGTCAGACTCGGGACCGTGCCTGGGCACATGATGAGATGCTCATTGCCTCTGACAGGTACATTAACATGTCGCTTGTCTATCCCCCAATGAACAGAAAAGCTCTTGGCAAAGGTGAGCTCCTAGTGCCCCAGGGCCGTCTGCATACCTGTCATAGTAATCTCTATGTCCCCGGTGGTCTCGGTCACTGCTGTACTGGTCGTAGGGTCTCTTTCTAGACAGGTTGTTGGGTCGGTAGCTCCCAGAACGGTGGCTGTCCATGTGTCGCCTGTCCCCATAATGGTGGTCCTTGTACCAGTGCTGCTCATACTGATGGTGCCTGTCACTGCCCCATGACGGGTTGCTGTTGCCACTGCCATAGTTGAACTTTCTTTCCCTCTGCCAGTCTCCTCGATCTGCAGGGGAAGACAGAACGGTCTCATGGTTGCAAGGAGTGGCTCAAGTTCACTTCTACTGAAGTTTAAACTGAAAGGCTGACGTGTTTCAGAGAGACATTAAAGTTCCTCCTTTTTGGCCTTTTTGCTGCTGGTTAACAGACCAGTAACATTCTTTCCCCCACATTTTAAGGCGAAAGAAAATCCACCACCTTTTCCTCCTTCTGAAATCTTAAGAACTATTGCTTTTTATTTTCTACCTGCTTACTTTTCTCACCTGGGGCAGACCATTAAAATGAGGTTTCACTCAAAAAAAAACCAAATATTCAGAAAACAGCATTGCTGAATTTCACGACTGCAAGGTAATATCCTCTGTTTACATGTCTGAAGTTTACCTGCTGGCACCGTAAGCCTAGTCTCTGTAAACCATTCTCGACTATACTTACTGATTCCGCTATTCTTCCTTTGCCCATACCAAAAAAAAAAAAATAAAAGGACCTGCTCTTACAAAAAGTGATTCCTCGCACTCTGGATCTGAGTCAGTGTTCTAACTCTCAAGGACAGGGGCCAAAGAGGAATTTGTTTTAGCCTCTGTAACCCCCAATTTCCCCCTCAAGAGAAGCACACGTATTTAAATACGGAAAAGGTACTGAAAACACACATATTCAGGAATGGAGGCTAGAGTGAGTTTAACTGTGCCCCCAAGTATATGTCCACTCAGAATCTGTGAGTGTGATTATGACTTTACTTGGAAATAGGGTCTTTGCAGATGATTTCAAGATGAGATTATCTTAATTCAGGTCAGGCCCTAAATCCAATGACAGATACATCCTTTTGGCAGAAATCTGAGGCAGACACATGGAGGAAGGCATGCAGAGGTGGAGGCAGGGATCAGCCGCACGTCAGGGATCACAGAAGATCGCTGGCAGCCACTATCAGCCAGGAGAGAGGCATGGCACGATTTGACTCTCCCTCAGATCTTCCGGAAGGAACGAACCCTGCTGGCACACTGATTTCACACTTCTGGCCTCCAGTATTGTGAGAAAATAAATTTCAGTTGTTTTAAGCCAGCCAGTTTGCGGTGCTCTGTTACAGGCAGCCTTAGAAACTTACACAGAGACTTAACCAGCAGGAGCTATGTGGCCTCATGTGGGAAATATGATCTACCTACAGCTATGCTGAGACCAAAGATATGTCATCAAATAAATGCTTCTCTACTCATTTTGTCGGTCTTCCAGCATTTTTCTACAGAGACCAAAAATAGCAGTATCAAGGACACTATGCAGCTTAGAAATTTATACCCTTCAAATAATGTACAGTCAACCAGTGGCTTAAATTCATTGCTGATCCAAGGTAGATCAGGCCAGGCGGCTCTTCAATCTAAGAATGAACAACAAAGAGACACCTTCACAAAGTGAAAGGTCATGAAAACGGCTTAAAAGCAAACAGAGTAAGATTTCACACTGGGTGTCAATGTCTGTGGTACAGATGCTTAATATTTAAGCCAAGTCATTTATTTCCAGAGAAAGCAAACAGTGGTTCTCTTTCTTCTCAAACCCTCTATGAAGTAGGTCACTGGTTAGAAGTACTGAGCTACTAAGGAGATGGCTGAGGAATCCAGCATTTAAATAAAAGACTACAGTTATAGCTTAGTAAGAATTCTTTCAAAGGATCAGAATATAAAATCGGTGACATCACACGAATAACACGAAACCAATCTAATCCCAGGAAAAAAAATCAGCCTAACTAATACGAGCAGATCTGAGCACATGGAAATAGTTCCCAACCATCTTCTACAGCCATTACCTTTTCTCTCCTCGATAAAATTAGGATCGACTGACTTTGAACTATTTAGATTTTCAAGATTAGAAGACATGGCACTGGGCTTCCAAGGAGTTTCGAGCAGCTTGCAGAAAGAATTACACCGCCAAGGACAATAAGAAAGGGCAGGGAACCGAAAAAGAACCTGTTTGGACATCGAGGAGCAGCCAAAGCAAAGTCAGGGGCGGAAGGAGGGGAGCCCCAGGAGCAGGACACCTCGGAAAGGGCAGGGTGACTCTGCGGCTTTCACTCCACGAGGTTCTTTCCCCTTCTTATTACTTTTGTCTTTAAAGGCAATTCATGCTCACTGCAACCCAGGGAAGTGACGGATGGAGAAACTATTCACTTCCTCCATCTCCCCGCTCCACTCCTACCATCCTTACGTAACTGCTATCGTGTGTATGTTGCCACAGCTTTCTGTATGTTTATACAGATACGTTATTCAAATACATACTCTGGAAAAGTGTGGTGGTTCCTCTATATGTTAAACATAAAATTACCATGTGACCCAGCAAGTCCACTCTTAGGTATATACCTATAAGACCTGAAAACAGGTACGCCAACACTTGCACACAAAATTTCACAGCAGTACTATTCACAACATCCAAAGAGGAGAAACAACCCAAATGTCCATCAACCGATAAACGGATAAACCAACGGTGGTGTATGTCCATCCAATGGAATGTTACTCAGCCACAAAGAGGAATGAGGTACTGGCACATGTTACAACGTGGATGAACTTGAGAACACCACGCCCGGTGAAAGCAGTCAGACATATGCTGCACGACTCCATTTACAAGCAGCGTCCAGAATCCACAAACCCAGGGAGACAGGGAACAGACCAGTGGCCGTGGGGCTGAGGGCAGGAGGGAACCAGGAGAAACTGCTGAACAGATACGGGATCTCCATTTGGGGTAACGGAAGAGTTTTGGAACTAGGTAAAGTGGTGGCTGAAAACACTGAGAATGCACTAAATGCCACTGTACTGGTCACTTAAAATGGTTAAGTTTATGTTATGTGAATTTCACCTCAATAAATTTACATACAGATTTTGTTGTTGCTACTATTTTTCCCCCTCCAATTTTTTACAACTATAAACCCAATTCATTCTTTTTAACTTATAATAATATAGAGTACAAATGTCTTATTAGTCATCTGACCCTTCTCCTGTTAATGGACATTCAGGTTATTTCCACCTTTTTGCCATTATAAGGCTACAACAGCATCCTTATACATGTACATATGAGGATGTTTTTATTTCTACAGATTGACTCCCAGAAAAAGAGCCTACATATCTAGATATTTCAGATTATTTTCTGGAAGAACTACCACAATTCACACTCAGCAATTTATGTGTATATCACATTTTACTTTTCGCTGATCTGAATTGGTAAAAAAAAATGGTTAACTTGTTGCTTTAATTTACATTTCCCTAGTAACGATGTTATCTTATTGTATTGGCCATTTGTATTTCGTCTTCTGCATGAATTCTCTATTCCTAACCTTTGCTCGTTTTTCCATTTGGTTATCCTTTTATCAACTTACAAGGATATTAACAGTTTTAACCATTTAACTGTCAGGTATAACGTAAACTATTTCCCTCAGTCTATCACTTGCCTTTTGTTTGTTTATGGGGCCTATGTTCTTCTCAAAGTCGAGAGAACATCCTTTTGGATGTTTGTTTCATGCTTCATCTCATTCGGGAAAAAGAAGACAATGAAGTGATGGCAGAGAATAAAGCGCAAAGGCCCAGCTGCCGTCTTTGGAGAATAAAATGATTCTTCTCGTCACTGTTTTTAACAGCTCCGCTTCATGACCTACCTGCATTACTAAAGTGTCTCTTGTTGGGGTGACTGTAGTTATCCCTTGGGTGTCCATGCATCTGTGGGCCGTGGGAGGCAGGCAAATGAGACTTCTGGGGGTGAAGGCTGTGCGGCGCATGGGACTGAGACATTAGGGAATCCCGGCTTGAGCCTGAGGCCTCCGGTCGGAATGGCTTCTTACCACCAATCACATCATCCTTCTTCTTTTGCTCCTGTAGAGTAAAAGGAAACCAGAGACTCAAGATGCAAGGCTGAATCCCCAAGAACGGTGTAAAGATCGTCACCCCCAAACAGCCCCTCTTGACCCTCTTGGCTCCTGAGAGGAGCCTTCACCAAAAAAAGCTCGCAGAGTCCCGAGTGCTACAGTGTGAACAGACGCACAGAGCTCCCGCAGCTGCTCTGATCTACTAGGCCAAGTTCCACTGATGAGGACCTGTAAGAGCACGTGCAGCGACTGCTGGATGCCACCACCTGGGGCATGGGACAGGTGCCCAGGCTGTGAAGAGTTCTCCGAGACTCCTGTTGGTCCCAGTAAAACCAGGACCATCACCTTTCTTAGGCTAATTAGCTAATCAGTACAAACAGCCGACCAGTCCAGTGGGAACCAGCTCTCTTATGTCAAAGTCATCTGGCGAAATATCTAAATGTTTGAGTAACATTACTTTTTTCTTTTTTCCTTTATGGTAAAGGATAAAAATGGAGAGGGCCCAAGGTTAGAGCCGTAGGAGAAAGGCCCAACGTGGACTAAGATGTCAGAGAACAGTCTCTCTGTCCCACTGAGTGACAGATGCCACTGGCACAGTTCCAGGGCAAGGATGCCATCACGGGTTTTCTTTAAGCACCAGCTACCAAGTCCTGGCCCCGCTGCCTGGGGAGGACCTGTGAAAGTGCTAGATTACATCTTTACCACACAAGCAAAATATTCGATAGGAAAACATCAGAAAATGTAGTTTCTAAAAAATCAGAAATGTAAAGTATAAAATGTAAAGTCTCACTAACGAGAATTACTGTAATAATTTGGTCCAAGTCTTTCTAAGCCTTTTTACGTTTATATACGTATATATATTTTTAAACAAAATTGTTTGGTATTCTTTTTTCACTTATATTGTGAAAATCTCATGTGAATACTTATTTCCATAGTATTATATTTATGGATGAGTAATATTCTCTGGCATGAATATATCTTGACTTATTTATCAAGCTGATTCCAGTCCATTTCTTCCTGGTGGACGTTCAAGTTATTTCCACTAGAAACATGTTTAAATCCTTAAGCAGCTCCTTAAACTCTCAGAAGAACTGTTTTACTCTTTGATGAATCTTACTGAATCATCCCCCAGAAAAGCTGTGACAACATATACTATGCCCCCACGGGCAGCGCACGGCTTCGTTCGATTTACACTAAACTTCGGATACCTGGACTGATGGGGCCCTTTATAGCACGTGCTCAATTTCAAATGCTCATCTTAACTTTCACTCTTACCCAGCTATTCCATTTCCTCCAAGGGCCCTTCCCGACCACTCTAAGACTTCTTATAATGCTGAAAATCGACATTAACGTTCAGCAGTATTAGCATATTATTTCTGCACGTTTCTGCTGGATCATGTATCATATCCTTCCACGTAAATCAAATGAGAAGGAACAGCTCAACACAGTGCTGGGCGTACGATATGTTCATGCAGTAAACACTTCTGAGCCCTGCTCCAGTGACAGCGCTATTCCAGGTACTGAGGACAAGCAGAGGACGAGAGGCATGAAATCTCTCCTTCGTGGACCTGCCATGCCAGCGGAGGAGGTACTAACTGCTCCTAGATGGGCCCTAAATTGGGTAGGACCCACATGGCAAGTCAGCAGATCTGCAAATGGACAGGCCTGCACGAGGACACTGCCCGCCACAGCATCGAGTCACCGCCGTGCCCACCCCCTTACTCCAAGTCAGCTCCTTCACACGAGCAGCTGTGACCCACCACACAAAAGCCGGCCCAGAAAACAATCACGAGCCACGTTTAGATGCCACACTGAGACATGAGCATGTGGAAGAAGAGGCCTGATGAATATGAGAACACAGGGTAACAACTCCCCGTGAGAGTTTCAACACCGTCTGGTTCCAATACACTGGCCATCTGACCCTTCGGGTCTTACTGCGGGCCGACCATTACTGGAGCACGCTGAGAAACTGCACAGCCAGCCAGCGGGAGGAGCGCACTGGACGGGACGGGACGGGACAAGTGTTGTGGCCTTCTGCACACCCCTTGGACCCACATCTCCATCCGTACAGTAAGGACAGAGACCCGGGGACCAGTCCAACACCAGCCACCTCCAACTCTGACCATCTCCCCAGGGAAAAACTGCCATTAAGGAATTTTCTTGGAACTGGTTTTTATCTATTAGTATGAAGTAGGATTAAATCTGTATTTTACCTCCTCTTCTTGAGATCTTTTCTTATGAGCCATCTTGTATAACTTATGCAATTTTCGAGCATCAAATTCTGTAAACTTGGAAACAAAAATCCATAGGTTCCTTAAAAAACAGAAATGATACTGGTAAATTATAGAATTTTTTAAATTACTTTTTATTCTCTTCATGGATGGCAAGCTATCAAGTTTTACTGTGGAATACTCTCCAGGTGCAAAAATGAAGTCACAGAAATATTCTTCCAGGTCTTTGCATCAATAATCCATCTTTTTTTTTTTTTTTTCCCCATCTTTAGATGCTACTGTCAACAGGGTTTGGCTGAGGGGTCTGGAGACCCGGGCTCTCTGTGTTATGGTTAAAACTCCCCTACTTCACTGGCACCCAGGGCTCCAGTCCGAAGTCTCCCTCCACCGTCCATGTTCCCAGAACCCGCCAGGCTGGGCGCGCACACAGCCGGCTGGCTGTCTCTGCGCTGCTGCCCCTTCCTTCCTCCCAGTCGTCACCACCGAGCCCTATGGTTTCCTCCTTCAAACTCCCAGGGACCCCTCCCTCCGATCCCGCCACACGCACCCTTAACAGGGCGCTGCTGTGAACGGGGCATGACTGACAGGGAGCTGGAAGAGGCGTCTCGCCCCACGCACTCTTCAGAGAGCAGCGTCGCCGTGTGTGCCACCCAGGCACCGTGTGGGCCCCCGACTCGTGCACCTGCTGCAGCGTGTTTCCGAGACGCCGTCTACCCGCCTCCCAAAGGCCTTCTGTTAATTACAGGCTCTGGCCGTCTTAACAGAGTGCCTCTGCACCCTGACGACCCTCGCGGCCCCACTTCTGAGCCCCTACAGAAGCCTGAGAACACCTTCATCAAAGTCCACTCCACTCTACAGCAGGCTCGAGTGTGTCCACCTGCCTCTCAGAAGACGCGCCCGACTACGCTTCTGCACGCGCCACCCCCTCCTCCTCCAGGAAGCCCCACTGCACCTGGTCAGGGAATTACCACTTTATGATAGACAGTGTCTCAGGAGTGGGCAAGGACCTTCCTGCGAACTACTGTCAGCCAGGACCACGGTGCCCCGTGCATTTAAACACAGATGGGCCTCGGCGCACAGCAGAGAGCCCAGCTTATGAACATATATGTACTGGGATGACAGTACTTTTGGTATCTTCCAACAGGGACTGACTGAGTCGGTAAAAAGCAAGCCAGATGGCTGGGGACGGAAAGGAGGTGCTAACAGTGTAAAGCGGAAGAGTAACATTTTAAAACAATTCTGTTTCTTAATGGGTGTGAAGCATGCTATGGATAGCATAACATGAGAGGTTTTCTTAAATTCATTTTTACTCCAAAACCAATCCACTGATATTGGGTTTATTATACGAAAATAATTACATTAACCATGAAGTATATGGAAAGAGATGAATGTTACAACTGTCTGTGAGAAACTTATTGTTTACTTAAAGTATCAAAAGTGAAAAATATTAAGTCATGATACCTTACAAACTAAAGTTCTGAATTACTTGTAGTAATTCAAATTACTCCATCATTAAAGAGAACAGAGAACTCTCAGTTCTGGTGGTTTCTACCTACTTCTCCTCCTGAGTTAGTAGAGAGCTAACCAATCAGTGACTATATTATATCTGAACTTTAACCTGAGATTAATGTAGAGTCAAAGTAGATTTCTGTCCCTTTCAGGTTTAAAGACTGAGTCTTTATGCTGAGAATAGGCCATCATATCCACTATCGTTTTTCTCTTACAAAATAATGACATCATCCAACCCATTAAAAACACTGGGCTCACTGGAATGGCCTATTTCAAGAAAGTAAAATGAAAGCCTACAGGAATGTTGCCAAAGGATAGCTTTTGTTGAGAAAAACAATTTTCTTTGGGTGGCTATGTCACCTTCATAAAACAAAACGGACCCACACAACTCCATCAAGTCAAGCCGGGTTACCTCCGCCACAGCTTGATGTGCTCCTGGTCTGAGTAAGCTTTAAGGCACTCGGCTATCCGGTCCCCGATTTTCAGCAGGCAGTTCCGGGTGTGCTCTAGTTGCTCCTGCACGTTGAGCCCCTTGTCAGGTTTGTCCAGCTGTTTCAGTGCCTTTTTCACGGGCCTCATCCTCTCTTTACACTGGAACAGGCCAAGAGAGTGGAGTTATGAAACATCTGCAGCAGAGACGCCTCCGCCTTTGCTTCCTGTGCCCTGAATTCCCAGGAACACACAGCCCGCCCTCATGCCATGTGGTCACTGGGAAGAAGCAGTTAAAGCCAGTGGAAAAAGTATCAGTGTCAAGTTAGAAAAACCTGAGGTGCAAGTCTCAGCATCGTCGCTTAGAGCAATGACCTGTTACACCTTACCTGGCCTCTGAAGATGCTGCTCTGTTTCCCCATCTGCAAGAGGGGCCTGACAACCTCACAAGGCCATTATGAAAGTCAAATGAGATGCAAAACTACAAACCTGGTCTGAAAACCTCCCATCGCAAACTAAAACTGCAGGATAAGACATTTACAAGTCTTTTAGGTTCGTCAGAAGCCCTTAAGGGACGGGCTTCCGGGCAAGAACGGTGAACAGAACATGAGGATCTTCTCCTCCCTAACTCCAACCCCGCTAAAAGGACAGTAAAGGGATTGCCTTAAAAAGAGATAACCCCACAAACACAGGGAAAATAGGAGAAAAAACAACTGGAATACAATATTGGCAGCTAGGGAAGTTACTTAATAAACCTGAGAACACTAAAGCCAGCTATGGAGCCACCTGATTTATACTGCAAAATTCCCCCAAAGGCTAGTCAAGTGTCTCTGGACATAGGATTGAGAGTTAAGAAATAAGGACTGGTTTTTAAAGACTGCTTAAGAGTAACAGGTACTCGGATTCCTAATAGACACCCAGATATCCGACACCATCAACCAAAAAAGATCAGGAAGTTTATTCTCTGGAGAAGATGAAAGAAAGATCTCCAAAATGAGCTACACGAGGGGACGAGGTCACTGTACTGACAGCAGGATTGCAGAAATACGTGGAATCAGAGGGTTAGTCCCTCGCTCTTAAACATGAGCAGACAACCCAGGACTAGCGAGCCAGACGAACAGAAAACAGAATGACAACCCAGGATTACCAAGCCATTTGGAAAAATATCTAACATGAATGATGGATAGATAAATACAAAAATATTCAGAGAACCGTTGGGAGGTGGGAGTAAAAGATCTTGGCAATAAACATAACAAGAGGAATAAAATCCTCAAAAGAAATAATGGGGGAGAAAGTTGAGGAGATCCCCAGGAAAGTAATTTAAAAAGCAGAAATTGAAAATTTAAAAAAGAAAAATAACATTAGGGACCACGCCCAGAGTCCACTATCCAAAAACAAGGAGTTCCATAAGAGAAAACTAGAAGATACTTGTAATGACTGACAGATAAAAAATTAGCATCACGAATTCCTATAGAAAAAGTAAGGAAAGACAAATTACTCAAAATAGGCGAAGGATATGAACAGGAAATTCACTGGAAACATGAATGCCCAAGAGATACGAAAATAAATGTTCGACAACCACACCAGTCAATATTTCACACCCTCGGGAGGGCAGTAAAAATCTATAAGTCGGAAATTACCCTGTTTCTGAGACTGGGAAGCAATGGAGACTCACAATCACTGCTAGAAGGAGTGTGGATCTCTACAGTGGCTGTGAGGAGTGACCCAATGACATCTAATGAAGTGGCAGGTGTGCATGCCCAGTCACCCCGCGCTTCTGCTCGAGCTGCAGGCGCCAGAGCTCTTACACACGTGCACAAGAACACGCAATTTCGCCGCGGCCTCGCTGTGATGGAAAACACCTGGGGAGACCCCAACGTCCGTCAACAGGAATGGCACTGCCGAAGTCATAAAGCAGCAGCGTAACAGTTATCGACACGGGTAACTCCCAAACGTGCAAATGCCGAGAGGAGAAGAGCAAGTCAAGGGACACGCTCGGGGCCGCATTTACACGGGCCCACGGGAGGCCGTGCAGTGTGACGCTGAGAAGCCTGACTCTCACGGGCACCTTAACTGTGCGACACAGGACGAGTCCCCAAGCTCTCTTCACCTTATCTTTAGAGACGTAAGTAGTAAAAACTCCAAAATCACGCACGAGAGAACGATAATCAAATTCAGCATTGTGGCCACTTCTGGGGAAGCAACAAAGGTTGACACTGGGGAACACTGGGGGCTTCAACATTCTAGTCTGAGCTTTAAAGAAATGCAGATCTGACGGAGCTTCGTGGTACCTACATCAATGTATTATATTCCTGGAATTTTTCTGTAGTTTTTAAAGAGTTCATAATATAAAAACAGGAATAAGCCAATATGTAAAAGCATTTTTTAAAACGAGTATGGTACCAGAGAAGCATTAATTTTGATTTTCTCATAAATACTGAGCTAAAGAAGAACCAAGGAAATGTATCAGCTGGTTGTGTAATGAATTTATCCATTCACTCAATTTACTCATTTATTGTATACTTCTAGAATCTATGTATACTTTATGTAAAGACACAGTACTTGCTCTCACAGTGCTCACAGGCAGAAGACTAAGGAGAATTTTTTAAAATTAGATAAATACAAAGAAAAATATATGTATCTATGTATATACACGTGCATACAGGTTTGAGGGAACACAGAAAAAGGTGGAGAGAGACAGACTACCGACAAGGATGGGATCAAAATTCTTTCCTCTGCTGCCACAGAGCAGGAATATTTTGAGATCTGGAAGATCACTTTCTCGTTGGGATCGAGTTAACTATTCAAGTGAACTGATTTATGGAAATTTGGGGAGAAGGGGAGACCACCAGAGGGGTGGGGAAGAGAATTTGTTGAGTGCAGCGCAATGAAACACATACCTGCAGCTCCAGTAAGGAAATAAGGGCCTGAGGACACCCTGGCCTGTTCCCAGTCCCATCAAGGCCTCGTCCGTGCGTGCTCTCCCACACCTCCCCCGTCTCACCTGGGGAGACAGACCGTATCCTGGGCCATGTCTTAGTGTCACCCGCCACCACAAGGAAGCAAGAACGACACGTTCACCACTGCTCTAGCTCACTCGGCCAGGACCCCAGCCTTGTCTCGTGTCATGGTGTCCCCTCCTCACCACCGCAGGCACTGGCGTCCCTCAAGGTCATGACTTACTATGCTGAATGTCTCCTGGTCCAGATCATCCTCCTCATCCTCGCCAATGGGGACAGGTTCACTTCCTGCTGTAATATGGACAGGACCCTGAGATCGCTTTGATTTACTCGAAGATTTGGCATCACCACCTTTAGGCTTTTAAAAAAGAGTTACAAGGAGTCATTGTCATTTGTGTAATCCTGCCTTGCAATTTGGACTTGGTACCTATGTCATGTCACTACAGCGGGTAAATACGACGGCCTCAGTTTATAGAAAAGGCAAAATAAGGTCCTCTGAGAGACATCATGAAGCCAAACCTATGTGAGTAACTGTTTACACACCATTCCCATTTCTGTTTCTAAACATACCCAATTATAACTTTAGCTTCATCAATTCCATTTGGCTGCCATTCTCTGATCCATAAAATGCACAAAATCACGAGGAGATTAAGAGTGTAAACTGGCAGAGATCTTGTACAGTATCATGTAGCAATTTTTATTAACAGCTTATAAATGAATATACACTGATCTAAGAATTTGTATTAATTAAAATATTGTAAATGATTGAAACCTACACAAATTTGCATGGACAAATCTCATTTTCTCCATGAAAGGTTGCAGAAGGATGGAGATATAAGTATATTTAGATATATTTAAAAGAGAGAGCTTCAACAGCATTCATGATGTGTGCATGAAACTCAAAATACAGTTGCCAAAAAAAGCCACTTGAAGTAAACATGGAAAAATATTAACAAAAAGTGTAACATCTGAGTAGTGGATAAATGTTAAATTGTTCTTTGTGTTTTTTTTTTTTAATATATTTCACTTTAAAAAAATAAAAGTATCTTTCTGTGGAAGCACAGACACCAAGATATCTGTCACAGGATGGTTTATAACATTACAAATTGGAAAGCAATTTCAATATGAGATGTTAATTGCTCCCAAGCTGTTATAACCAAACAGAATCTTCCTTATGTACTAAAAACAATTTAACATGTATTTATTCACTTGGAAAGTTGTTTGTTATATATTGCTAAGTGGGGAGAAAAGACTACCCAACAGTCTGGTCTGATTTTTATTTTATGTTTGTTCTTATATGGAAAGGTACTCAGCAAGAAATCTAATAGAGTTATAACTGGATGGTGGAATTATAGCAGTTACTTGTTTGCATGTTTTAATGATGATTAATTGCAAAATAATTTCATCATAAGTCAGCAAGCATACATGCAACACTTTACCAGATTTCTGTGGTTTGGAATGAACTTTAAAACCCTCAAAGTGAAGATTATATAATAGCAGGGCTTTTCACCCATTTCTATTCCAAAAGCTTAACTCTTGCTAGCATTTGGTTGGAAGCCTAAATCCTTCAACTATTCAAATTCATCTGCAGACTGTGCTATTCTATCATGAATCTGAGAATATATTTCAAGTAGTTACCTGTAAGTGCAGATTCCTCTCACCTGTCTTATCACATTCAAACAGACCCCTGAAATATGCAGAGTGCACACAGAGGCCTTCCCTGTGGAAGGACACCCACACCTGCACGTCCCTTTCTCTCTGCAGGAGGCGGCGCAGGCCTCCCCCCAACAGTCCCAACCTTCCTTCTCGGATGAGCCCATAGAAAGACAATTATTTCCGGACCCTCAAACTCCATTCTATTTCTAAATTCCAGAAGGGAATTTCAGCAGCTACGGGTACCTCAGTAAGAAGAAGGACATCAATACCTTCTCTTTCTTATCTTTAGACTTCTTCCGTTCCTTGTCTCCTTCTTTGTCTTTCCTAGAACTCATTTGTTTCTCCTTGTTCTCCTTGTTCTCTTTCTTCTTCTGTTTCTTTTTCATTGGACTTTTTTCTAAGCCATCATCCTAGAAGACAAATGGGGCTATGAGCTATGGCCGCGAACTTTATATTTACTCATTTACTTTCTGGAGCAGGAAGCACTGCCCCCAGCGGTTCATCACCACGTCTACACTTGGAAGCTTGTTTTCAAGCATACAGCCTGAAAGCACTCACACAATTAATTCTAAACACTCTGGTAATAGCCAGGTAAGCTTTCAGAGGCAGATGTTCTTCACTTCTGTCTTCTCTAATTCTCACAGCAACCCTTCAGCATAGGCATTATCATTTCCATCTCACAGAGAGGAAAAACTGAGGACAAAGAGATCATATATGCACCTGTCAGCTAATACCCGGTGCAGTTGCTAGCATGTGAATGCATGCGTGCACGACTCAAAACCGTGCAGGTTGCTGTATCACTGCTGACCCTCTTGGAGCTAATCTCAAAGCACAATTACGCTCGAAGAGTAACAAAATAAAACCCATTAAGTTGCTACTCACTGAAACAAAACACTGAAGGACACTAGTTTACATTCCACTTTGCTTAGACAGGAGGTTACAAACTTGTGGGCCTTGGGCCAAGCCTGATCCACAGACAGGTTTTCTTTGGCCCAACGACAAACTGACCGAGAGCGCAGCTGTGCCTTGCACCAGCTCCTCGCTTAGCCACGTTGCCAGCGCGCTGTCGTTCCCCAAAACGAGGCTGAACGTCAGCTGCCATTTATCATTAGAACTAGCGTGGTCCCCTCATCCAGTATCTGCGAGTTTGCACTTGCTGACTTAAATGAACAGCTACACTCCTTTCTCACAGGTTAAATAAAGACAAAGATTCAGTTTCCTTCATCTACGCTGCATGTAAACCAAGCACCTTTCAAATGCTTTTATACCAGCTGGCACAATAAGTGAAGCTTAAAGTATAACGCTCAACTGAAAGCAAGCCTCATACCTTCACTTCTCCCTCCTCTGATGGATTGTCTGAGAGTCTGGGAGATGAAAAGTCAATCCCATGCTCATCTTTCAGCCTGGGGGCTTTGTTTTCCTTTTTTACTCGAGGCTTCCGCTTTTTTAATTTGGCCTGGAAAGGGAGAGAAAATGATGATAAAACTACAAATCAAGTCTCTCAAAAGTACGGCCAGATAACATGACTATCTGAAATAGCGGCCATATAATCCAAACGGCCGATTTTAGCTGGTGTAGACATATCCTGCGCCCACCGCACCGACACCACACCCACACCACACCACACATACACACACCACACCCCAAACCCACACACACCACACCCAGACACACACACTCACACCACACACCCATACTGCCCATATTCTCAAATCTACTGATTCCAATTTTTAGAATTCCCTCAAAGATAGAATTCAAAACAAAGAACACCTTATGTACAAAGATACAAATGAAAATAATATATAAGACAATAATAGTAAAAACAAAACAAATGATCCCAGCTGATCTCGGAAGCTAAGCAAGGTTGGGCCTGGTTAGTATTTGGACGGGAGACCACCTAGGAAGACCTTCACTTCTCCCTCCTCTGATGGATTGTCTGAGAGTCTGGGAGATGAAAAGTCAATCCCATGCTCATCTTTCAGCCTGGGGGCTTTGTTTTCCTTTTTTACTCGAGGCTTCCGCTTTTTTAATTTGGCCTGGAAAGGGAGAGAAAATGATGATAAAACTACAAATCAAGTCTCTCAAAAGTACGGCCAGATAACATGACTATCTGAAATAGTGGCCATATAATCCAAACGGCCGATTTTAGCTGGTGCAGAAATATCCTGCGCCCACCGCACCGACACCACACCCACACCACACCACACATACACACACCACACATACACACCCACACCCCAAACCCACACACACCACACCCAGACACACACACTCACACCACACACCCATACCGCCCATATTCTCAAATCTACTGATTCCAATTTTTAGAATTCCCTCAAAGATAGAATTCAAAACAAAGAACACCTTATGTACAAAGATACAAATGAAAATAATATATAAGACAATAATAGTAAAAACAAAACAAATGATCCCAGCTGATCTCGGAAGCTAAGCAAGGTTGGGCCTGGTTAGTATTTGGACGGGAGACCACCTAGGAAGACCAGGTGCTGTAGGTGTTTAAAAAAAAAAAAAAAAAACCCAGCTACACTGAAAATCAAGGAAGAGATGTGTATGTACACAATCAAATATGATACAGTAACCTAATGCAAGTATAAACATGGTTAATCGGTCTCTCCAGAGCCTACTTTACAGTACACACTCAACACACATATTCTCTGAAGAATGACACTACTTATGATACTATTACATGAAAAAGGACATAGTATGGGATCAGGATAATTTTTTCTTCTAAAATGTTTTGTTTATAGCACAGAGAATTTAATACAAACGGCACAGCTCCAAGAGCACTTAAGGAAATGGACAAAGGCTGCTGCTAGCACTGGATGTTAACTTGTTTTATCTTTTAAACATGATTCCCACTTCTAGGTCTGAACTGAAATGAAAAGTTGGGGAAATGAAAGGAGATAAAGCTCAGATGAGTTCATTAGCAACTCGGTTGCAATCTTTCACTAAGCAAGAAATTCATCATAACTGAAGTCCCATTTCTGAATTAACTGTGGACTCCAACTGTCCGCTTTATCCCTGGACCCATTATTACAGTAGTCCAGAGTGGCACCGGGAGAGACCAGGGCTATTGTGAGACAACATCTGAGGAGAACGGCTTTGTAAGAAAGTTGCCAACTTGGTTAGGTCAGTAATTAAATGAGCATTTCTATTATTACCAACCAACCACCACTGCTGGAATCGCAAAAGCAACACCTGACTACGAGGAGGTTCCATTTTGTGCAGTGCCCTGAGCGGCATCACTTCCCCTCCCTGACTCTGAAGGCCTGGAGTCTCAGCCGCCTGGGGACGTCCGGCTGGCAGCCACACTCACCTCTTCCCCGCCCGACACGGCCCCCTTCTTCTCCAGACTCTTCCTGAGCAGCTTCAGCAAGTAGTCTGCTCTGGTCTGCAGCTGCTTCCCCTGGGGCTTTTTATCTGTCTCCACGGGCAGAATCTTCAACAGGAAAGGAAGAGAAGCACCCGCCACCACCCACATCCTGGTTAGTGGATCAGGATAAACAGAGACGACGAAGAGCTGAGCAGTCCTTTCCCTCCCCAACCACCCAAAACACAGATACAGCCTCAGATCCTATCTCATGTCCATGGCTCCCAGTCACTGACAATCCCTCATGAGCCGTTCTCGTTTTACAAAATGGGATGGAGAAATCCAGCTCTCCCACTGGCTCCTACCTGTGCTGTTAACAGGGTAGAACAACTCAGGTAGGAGGGGCTTGTTGGCTTCATCTGCTAGAGCATCCCAGCCGTCGTGGATTTCCTCCTTCCAGGAGCAGGGAATCCCTGGAGCTAGGTTAAAGCTTCGTTTTAGATTGAAAATGCTTCTTAGAGCATTGCCGGAGAGCACTGAGCTATGCCGGGACAGGATCCGTCCCTGCTACCACGGTTGGACCTCTCAGGCCAGACTGGATTTGGTCTCAGTGCTTAAGGCAGGGTGCTGTCACCCTTAGAGCATCGCACATGGGATGAGCATTGTTTGACGTGCCAGGAAAAGCCCTGCCAGGAGCACAACATGGAGCACATCCTACTGAAACTGAGCCAGTCAGCTTTCCCTGCTTACAGCTCTGAGCACGGCCTTACTACCTGGTAGCCCGATTTGCGACGGATAGGGTGGGAGGCTCGATTTTGTGGGAGAAGGAAAGCCAATGTTTAATTCCATTACAGAAAACACCAAGGTGTAGTTCATTCTTTCTCTATATGCGGAACTGAAACATGATTGTTTAAAAGACAGTTTTAAACAAAGGGCCAACAACTAAGGCCGAGAGATGCTTTTATTATCAATAACCTCACCCTGGTATTTGGTGCAATGAGACTGACCTATCACAAAAATCAGATCAAGATTTCTCCTAGAATTTCCCCGAAAGTTTACCTGGCTACTATCTTCATCTAGAAACGGTGCCACGGTCCACTAAAGAAGGTACATTTCCAAGGACAAAGAAATCCCAGGAATTTATTATTGTACTAATTTCCAACGTGATAACCCACTCCCCCACCAGAAATAGTTAAAAATAAGTAATCGATGCAAAAACATTACACGACACATCTAGAAATCTCCAGTGTTCGAGTCACTTACTTTGTCAGTTAACTTAAGCTCTGGGTCCGTTTTAATTAGCTCCCAGTTCCCATAGCCATGTTCATGAATTCCCAGCAGGAGGCGAGAATCATCTTCCACTCCCCACTCGACATCGAAATGTGCAGCTTTGACACGACAGGTTAAGCAGTACCTAAGGGGATTTCGAAAACGCAAGAACTTCAGAGGAGAGGCCTTTCCGATTTGGCAATGAACACAAATGAACAGAGACACAGTACTGTGATATGTTAAACCCAAGATGATGAAACGTCAAGTTTGTTTTCTCGTGGCACAGCCACCCACGCGTGGGCAAAGCAATACACTCACTTTTTTTTTTCTTCAGGGTCCACAGGGATAGATTTATGCAGCATTTCAAACTCTTCTTCATGCTGTATGATGGATTTCACATTAACCTGAACCCCAGAAATCTTGATTGTTGGCCCTCTCTTTTTCCCTGGTCCTTTCCCTAAAAAAGCACCAATTAATTTCACATTAGTTAAACAAGAATCTATTAAAGTTCCACAGATTGAACAGATACCAGCAAATCAAGGCTCATGCCCTCGAAATACATGAGTTATTCAAATTTTTAACCTATAAGGCAAAAAAATTATTTGTAAAATAACCTCTAAACAATTCAGTTTTTTAAGATTTAGAAGTTTTGAATCAGCTAGTGTTTTTAATTGTATTGCCTTTAATACACACACACACACACACGCACATATATTTGGTTCTAAAATTAATAAAATTAACAAAAGATTCTTAAAAAATAACATCAGTAAAGTTTTTTCCTTTTATTTTTCTAACTATCCCATTAACTGTTTTAAGTGTTTTAAAGATGGTCTTCTCTACTAACAAAGTATGAGATCAAGTCCATACCTCACACATTTGAAATGATGAACAAAAAGAGTCATGGAAGGTTTACACTAGCCCTAGTTTCGAATTAAAATAATCCCCGAAGTAAAAATGAAATTCAGTCAACTCTAACCAAAGGGTCTAAGTCGAAATCAATGACAATGACACTTTGTGAGAGAAAGGACAGCTCAGAGCCTGAGAAAAGACTTCTTTTTTTTTCAAAACATGCAAGTTGATGAGATGGCACTACAATTACAGACAATTACTTAGGGATTCTTACGTAATCCACTAGAACTTCACTTCCAACTCCCATTCCCAACAACACTGAAGAGAGCGGGGACAGAATGTGGTAAAATAGGAAAGGCCCTGGTCTGAAAATCAGAAATCTGGAATTTAGTTCCAAATCTGCACAAACTGCCCCCTCTCGCTCTACTTATTAACCTTTACGGGTTCTCAGTCTCCTGGACTGCAGTAGAAAAATGGGCAAAGGATAGAGACACGATTTGCAGAGAATAAAACTCAAGTGGTTCCTAAACATACAAAAAAACACTCGACCTTCTTATGATAACAGGAATGCAAATTAAATATATACACATCCCATTTTTAACCTATGAGGTTGAGAAAAATAAAAAAAATTGAAAATATTATGTCGATAAGACTAAGAGAAAACAGACACTTTCATTCAATGCTGGTGGGAGGAAATGGTGCAAAGCTGCATACATACAGGGTTATTTATCACAACGCCATAAAACAAAGGACTGAAAAGCTTAATGCCCAATAACAAGACACTCATAGTGTATACCCATAACAATATTGCATACCCATACCACTAATATTGCATATCCATAACTGATTATGGAGCTCTTTAAAAAAAATCAGGTGGTGGAAAAAAGAGGAACCATTTTTAATGAATGGTGTTGAGACATACAGTTGCCATACAGAAAAAATAAAACTGGTACACCAGAAAAAACTCCAGGTGGATCAGAGATGCAAAAGTAAATAAAATCACATAGGAACAAGGGGGTGAAAAAATCATAGTTAATTTCTTTATATCCTGGAGGTAGAGAAAATATTTTTAACTGACTCAAAACCTAAACTCAATAGGGTAAAACATCATAAACTTGACTATAAAAAATTTTTTTTTAATTTTCTGCATAAACTACCATAAGCAAAATAAGGAGACAAATCACAAACTAGAGTAAACTGGCAACTTTTATCAAAAAAGGAGGCCCTCAAAATTAAGACCAACAACTCAAGAGAAAATGGGCAAAATATTATGAATAGAGAGTCCACTAACGGCCCTCAGAAAAGATGCACAACCTTGCTCGTTTAAAAAAAAAATGAGATGCCATTTCTCACCTACCAGAGTCTGGCAAAAATCTGAATGTTTGATAACGCACTGTTTGTGAGGCTTGTAAAACAGTACATACACTGCTGGTGGCAACGTGAGTGCTATTAGACTTACGGGGGAGAGTTTGGCAACATCTAACCAAATTACATGTACATTTTCCCCAAGACCCAGCTATCCCACTTCTAGAAATCTACCCCAGAGGTGCTGGCAAGATAGGAAATAGCATATTTGTTAGACTGTTACTCATTGTGATTTTATTTATAATGGCAAAAGACTGAAAACGACCCACATATTCATTACTAGGGGGAGATAAAGTATGAATTCACACGTGGTGGAATATTGTGCAATTGTAAAAAGAAGGAGGGATGATCTCTACATCGTAACATCTCTACATAATAATATGGAGAGATCCCCGTATGTGAAAATAAGTAGGTGTAGAACAGAACACATGGCATGTTATCTTCTGTAGGAAAGAATACTGGGTACCTATAGGAGAGGAATGAAACAGACAGGACTGGGGAACTGGGATAAAAGCAAGATTTTCCAAACGACCTCAATGGAGTTTGCCAATGTTTTACATAATTAATAATAATAAATAAAAAGTTAAATCAAAATGAGACAAGGAATCTCTAAAATTGAAAATAAATATAAACAAAAGAGGCTAAACGATATCATATCTTAAGTTGGTGGCATAACCACACAGGAAAAAAAACAACTTCGCATAATTTTAAAACACAATATTTTGACTGCACATTGCTAGTGGGATGTATTCTCAGGACAAAAAGAATTGCAATGAAATCAAACTCTGCATCGAGAAGCCTTACTGTTAACAGTAAGACTGGCTTTGCTATTTAGAAATGAGCATAATACAGGAAAAGGCAAAGACATGATCATGTTAACATTTTTAGGAATATAACTTTTCAACTTGAGATATTAATAATCTTACATTTGAATTGGAATGTCAGCCTGGACTCTGAATATGCTAAATCCCAGTTAAACAATGGCGGGAGGAAGCAATCGGCCAGATCCTCAATGCCAAGGTGCATGAGACAGAGGGGTGTGAGAGGGAAGGGCTTTTTATAAGAAAATATCTCCAAAGGACGCTGTGAGATGGAAAGAGAAAGGCAGATCGGTGTGCATGCTGCAGTGTTTCTATTAAAAGGAGAAAGAAAAAACGTTATCTACTCTTTTTTTGTATATAAGCATTCCTAAATTTCCAGAAAGAGACAAAAAATAGGGAAACCTGTCTTTCATTTCTGAGCCATGTGAATGTAATACACAAAACAATGAGAAAAGGTTTACTTTTGGATGAAATCTGGGTGCTATGAAAGCACATTTTTGGACCATTGTCTAAAACACTCAATTATTTGTTTACAAAAAATACATCTAAAATTTTTACGATATTTTAAGTACTTCTAAATTGTTACTTCAATAATATCCTTAAAAAGAAAATCCCAAGGAACGAATACTCCTTCACTTAAGGATGACAGCTCACACTGCAAGCCGGAGCCTATGCTAAGCACTTTACACCCATGGACTGAAGTAATCATCCTAACCCTTCGAGGCCGGTACTGTTACTCCATTTTCCGAATGAGACCGTTGAGAGGCCACCTGTCTCAGGTCTTGCAGCTCAGAAATGACAGAACCAAGACACCAGGTAAACTGGCCGCTGCCCAAGCCAGAACACTTGACCCCGGCTGACACAGCCTCCTGTGAGTGCTCTCCAGCACGATGAAGAGTGGTGAAACAGGGGAAATGGCACGGACAGACCACAGTCCAGTGCACCATAATGACAGCGCCTCAGCTCTGTGAGACTCAACCTCGAGGGTGTCCCTTAACCAATGGGATGTCAGCCTCCCAACAGCCACTTCTTACAGGACAGGCAGAAACATTTCTGGTGTGGAAGAGAAAACACTGCAGGTCAAATCCAATTACCACACACCCCGATGCCATGGCAATCTCACTGTCACAAAAACGTTTGCGGTACTTCATTCCAATTAATTCTCGAAACTCTTTATGTCTGTCACAACAAAACAATATGCTGTGTGGATCCCAGGTAATTAATTACCAATAGCTGAGGTCTGTAATGTCCTAGTTTACTGCCAAAACACAGACACGTCCACTCCGCTTTGCCCACTCAGGTCTTCACAATATCCAAAGCCACTTAAACTTTCTATAGCCACATCAAGAAACTACTCATCTCGTTCTTCACTCTACACCTTCTGCAAATCGACCTCGGTTGCAAGCAAACCTCTGGGATCTTACAAGGCTCTCTGTGCATAATTATAGGCCGGTCAGAATGCACATCTCGGAGAAGCAGTGATGCATGGGAGATGCGCCTGCTCGTCTAAGAAAAGCCGTTAGCAGCAGAAACCTCATTCCAGGTCCCAGAGAAGGGCCGACATCCAAGTGACTTACCCTCGCTGGCGGTTTCTTTGAGCTGCTCCTCATACTCCTGCATTGCAGACACGCAGCTGTTGTGAATCAACTCCCCCAAGCGCTTCAGGTCAGCCACAGACTTATCGACTAGTTCGGCATCGCGTGCTATGCACTCCAGCCTGAGGACAGACAAACATGGGGACACTTCAAGGACCCGTGCCCACTTTTCTTACATCCCATGAGATACCACCTGGCCTTATATAAGCTTGCTCCTCCAAACACTTTTCTCTACATTCCTAAATCGATTATTACGAGTTTCCAACAAAAACCCTGTCACAATGAAGGCTGATTACCTGTTTTTCATCATAAAGAATTGAGCCTTGAACAGTGCATAACAATTTCAAAAGACTGAAGGGAAGGGGCTCTGCTCCCTTTGTTAACTGACTGTTGGATAACAGCAGCAGGGAAGGGCCAGAAGCCTGTTTTAAACCACTTTGCTTTCCTCGTGCCCCTTTTCCTTCCTCCAGCCTACTTTCATTCACTGCAGGGTTGTTCTAGAAGCGAAGTATAGTTTCTTCCACAGTTATGTTTGCTGATGTCTAAGTCACATTGATTTGAATACACCAATGTCTAAGAAGTAGGCCACCAAAAGGTGCCAGACCTTAAACGGACATAGTACCAAAGAAACTGCAATGTAACGAAAGTGAAAGACAGATAAGGAATTATTACTAAGCTTACCGTTCAAGGGGGAGACCAAACTTCTTATACGCCTTGATGAACCTAAGATGATGATCAAGAAACACAAGAGAAAACAGAGACTTTAGCTATGTTAACGCAAACACATCCTATGATAAAATATGAGCCAAGTAAACTGTCAAAAACAGACTGGGTCAATCCTTATGATACACACTAAATGAATAAACATTAAATGCCTTTGAAAATGACCAATTTAAAATAATAAGTGCTGAGATCTATTCAAACTAAAGATCAACTTTATTCCCAGTGACTGATCAGGAAACTGCCCAGGGACATAATTGAGAACTGTGACTTAATTCTAATATCACCCATTTTACAAGGTACAAGTTTATGAAATGATTCAATCACCACAACGAGTGATAAAGCCCCCAAATAGTTAATGGGTCCATTCAGTCCACTACTGTTACTTTCAATTCCATACTGCAGTATTTTTCATTATCTTCTGGTCAATAATACAACTATATGCTTTTTAGGACTGCCTCAAATATTTCTGGGAATGAAACAAAGTATAATAAATACATAATTTAAAGCTTCTTGAGTAAAACTGTTTTGGAAACTCTGCTGACTCCTTCTGCCCAACCTTATCTCCCACCAAAAATCCAACGCATCCTTCTAACAAGTCTTCACCCTGAACCATGCCAAAAGCCAGTCCATGTGTCATCTGCGCCCTTCCTTACATGAGCTAACCACTAGCATTGTCAATAAAAACCAAGATGTCACAATACATCAAGGTCTCACTGTGACATGACATGCCGAATCACTATAATAATCTGGTTAGGTAACAGTGTAAGGAGAGATACTATGGGGGGGAGGATTGGAAATAGAGGGGATGGTGACAGAAGAAAATAGGAATGAGTGTGACAAAAACTAAGACACAATATGAAAGGAACAGAGCGGATATGAAGATTAAGAAAGTGTTATTTGTGAAAGTGAACCCAGTTATTCCTCAACTCTGCATTTCCCCTTCTGGAATACATAGAAATATTTTACATCTGAAATCATGACATTTGGGATTTGCTTCAAAATAACGCTGCGATGGAGAAGCATTTCTGGGATGGCGTACCACTCGGTCTCTCTGGCCTTTCTGGCAGGTGAGGGCCTCTGCCCTCCCTGCCTTCAGGGCCGGGGGTCCAAGAGCCGGAGTGAGGGCGGAGCCTCCACCCACCTGCGGATCTCCGCGTCAGTGAAGCCCTCCACCAGGTCCTTCCGCACACTCCGCGGGCGCCCTCTGCGCTTCGGCTTCTTGTCGTCGTCAGAGTCCTCCGTCTCGCTCTCTGAGGCAGAGGATCTCTGCGCCTGCCTCTTAGACTCCGTATCAGAGTCACTGTCATTTGTCTGAGCCTAAAAGGGCAAAGTCACAGTGTAGTTAAGTGCCAGGTCCAAGTGGTCTAAGGACGAAGACCAGTGCATCTTAACTCTCTGGTATTCAGAATTTCCCATCAGAGCAGACAAGTTTTCTCTGACAAATAGGGAGGCAGATGTCACATAACGGAGGGAGACACGCTTCCATTGGGACATTCTCACTTCCAGAGATAGAATGTAATGTAATAAGTACACGGGAATAAACATCTTTAAGTTGTAGGTGCACGCTGACTTCCTTGGGCAAGTCACTTCACCCCTTTGTGCCTTTGTTTTCCATTTACAAAATGGAAATAACAGCACCTACACTCAGGGCTTTCATAAGAATGAGAATGAGTCAGAGTAAACACACTGACTTATGCCTGGCACACAGTGAGTGCACAGTAAATAACAGCTAACATCTTGCACAAAGCCAAGTCTCTTATCTCCAACAAACTGGGTAGTAACTACCTACTTCGATGTTGCAAAAATCAAATTAGACAGTGCGCCTGTGCTGGTGCTCTGTAACATAATATCTTGTAAGTACTTATACCAAGTACTGTAAACAAACACTTAAAGGTTAAAAGAGCTTTGCCAATTAGAAACAAACTGTTAGGATCACTGGTTCTAACCACAACGGCAAAACGCAAACTTCAGTCAAACTCGAATTCTGTTCGGCCATCTTGCAAAGAGCCATCGTGCAAAGAGGAGACGCCTCATGAGCCGGGGGCGTTGTCACACGCTCCTGACCGAGGCTGCCCAGAACCCTGCCCTGAGCCCGCCAGGTCAGGGGCCCTCTCCGAACGATGAGCGCCCCCGCGGCCCTTAGAGCATAAGGAGGGCGTGCGCATCGCATCTCGCTCGGTCACCTTTTTGGTGGAGCTGCGAATTCGAGGCAGCATGTAAATCTCTTCCAGCTCCTTCTGCCGCTCCTCCTCCTCCACGCGCTTCCTCTGCTCCTCAGGGATGATCTCATCCCAGTCCTTGTGAGGGCGCTCTTCCAGCTCCTCTTCGTCTTCCATTGTCGCGAAGTTGGCGACCTTAAAGCGAATGGACAACTGATGTGTCCCCATCTCCCAAACGCCACCCACTAAAACGGCAACTCAGCGTTTCTAAGCTAAGTGAGGAGCCATGAATAATAAGGACGCCTGTGATATTACATAACCAAAGCACAGACTGTCTACTAACCTCCTCATTCCCCAAATCAATGTTGCAAACCCTCAAGTTCATTAGAAATTGTACTGAAAAGTACAGAGATAGATATAAAAATATCAATTCTCTTAAGTCTTGTTGGAAGATTTGTTGTTTAAATCATACAATGGCATAGTGGTTAAGGGCCAGACGCTGCCTAGAATGTAACCATGACACCACGTGTATTTTCATGATACTAATTAAAAATTTTAGATTTAGATTACAAAACGCAGAAAACCTATACTAATCCATTATGAACTTACAGTTCTAGAAATTACAAATGGCTACTGAATAGAGCTCATCTGGAATAACGCCTAACTCAAAGCACTGGCTAACATCTAGCCAACTAGTTCCCTTGTTCTTTTTTTATCAAAAGTGTAGAAGCTAAAAGTACGTGATAAGTTCACTGCTCAAAACGTACTTCAGCCTTAGGAATAAAAATGAGAACATAAAATGCAAAATTTCTAACAAACTTGAACGAAAATGCTATTTTTATCAAATATTTTATATGTCTACTTGCAGTAAGATAATACATACCCCAGAGAGAAAACCGCCTACGGGCTGGCATTTCAGCCTTAGAGACTATGGCCCCACAGAAACGCCCACCAGCCCCGGCCAACCTCTGAGCACCGGTGGGCAGGCCCCAGGCCAAGGCTCTATGTTCTCTCTGTCCCTTCCCACCTACACTTGACGAATGTAATGAAGTACAAAAGGGCTTTGGACGTCTGACTCCTCCAAGTCAGTTGGAGCTGACAGTGAAGTCCGAACTTTCAGACTTCTGACTGAAATTAACTCCAGCATCCAACATGGATATCATAATCCTCACAATCAGATTTTTAAAATTCCACGATGAAATAAAATGTGTAATTCCGGAGACTGAAAATTTAACATTTCTCCATTCTCTAAAATGAATCATCTGACCAACCTCTTAAATTAAGCTGTTTGTAATTACTTCAGGTCTGACTCTTAAAACAGCCATATGAAAATGATTATCAATTAATACAAATATCAACACTACATGTACATATGTTAGTGGTTCCCGCAGCTGGAAATTAACTCTTCCAGGGAATGGCGTAGTGGTTAAGGGCCAGACGCTGCCTAGGATGTAATCATGACACCACCTTAGGACATCTACTTAACCTCTCTGTGCCTCAGTTTCCTCATCTGTAAATGAAAATAACATCTACTGTGGTAAGGGCTTAGAATTAACACATGTAAAACATTGCGAACACTGCTTGAAGCATAGTAAGAGTTACTGAAGACCAGCTGCTTAAGCATAATGGCCAAAAGGGCTTTAGAAAGACAAGAGTACCCAGTACTGTGACTTCTGGTCAACCTGTAGTACGTAGAAATTTACACCGAAACACTCACACAACTGTCCAACCAAGACAGCATCATGAAGACGGCTTCTGTCTGAGGAGGAGACAGCGCTCACAGAAGTTGAAACCAGCTGAAACACTAGTAATTCACCTTTATCATCCTCAGACACATTAAGTGATCCTACAGCTCTCTGGTCTACTCAACTCATTCCGATTTTCAGAGACAACTTCTACCTGTGGCCAACCTTGGACCTCGTCACACAACACTGCTTCCTTCCGACCACTTCCCTCGCTCCGCCCTCGGTCCTAATGGGTCTGCCACTCCAAACCATCACTGTAACCCCCAGGTCTCCCTGCTTCTCTAACCTGCACAGAGCCGACCCACGTCAATCTCTTCAACCACGTTCTCACTCGAATCTGCCACGCTGATTCTCCCATGCCTACCAAGCCATCTCCCACCCTGGGATCCCCAAACTGAGCTAACCTCTCTGACCGCAAGGCCTGCTGAAGAAGGCCCCACAACCAGCTGACTGGCTCCAATGTGAAGGCTGTCTTCCGAATTCAGCTCTACTCCCTAATCGAGTTCCCCGTACAACTCCCAGCCCCAGCCAAGGCCATCCCAAATCCTTTCCACCTCCCAGCAAACACCTCACTCACTTTGCTGCTAACTAAGGTCATCAGCAGAAACTCACACATCTCGTCTCCCCTCCTGGTCCCTAAAGCATACTTTTTTCTTCCTTCAAAGGCCAATGCTCCATCTCTGCTTTCGATCACACCCCGTCCAGTCTCCTCTGGGGTAATGTGCCAACATATTTTCCTTCTTTCCTTAGAACCTTCAGTATTTCCCGATTCTCAAGTTCTTTCCTCAACCTGGAAACATGGTAACATCTTTAAAATTCCTTGCCTTACCTGACCCTTTTATCCCATAAATGACCTTCACTCCACTCTTCGCTGGCTTTTTAATAACGTCAATGTTCAATGCTGCCACCTCCTATTGATCTGGTGTCCGGCTTCTGCATTTATTTCTAATCTCATTTAATTTTGTTATATCAGATACCACTGACCATCCCATAATCACCCTTAAAAGATCCCACCAAGTCATCAAGAACTTCTCATCACCTTCTGTGTTTATACCTTCGACCTCTTAGTCGTCTATTCTGTCTCTCCCACAACCCCTCTGCACCCCCAGAGCTCCGCCGCAGCTAGGTCTCCACCCATCCCACTGACGGCACATCCTCGGCCCTCTGCACATGCTTCTCCTCCTCCGCCCTGCAGGAGGAAGGCTGCAGAGTCTACACGCACACGGAACACTACAGAATGATATTCAGGACGTGAGTCAACTTCGGCAAAGGGAGAGGCAAAATGCCTTGCATCAGAAAGTGCTAACGGGCATGAGTTATGACTGGTGACGACTGGTTAATTGGGCCACTACTAAGGACTCCCTCCCACGATGATGTCCACACCTTAAATTGTGACAGAAGCTCGTCTGTCGCACTTGTTGACACTTCGTTCTCTCTGGTTTCGGCCAAGCGCAAAATCTCATCTATATCCATCTCCTAAAAGAAGAACAGCAACACGAACACAGTAAAACAACAACATGGTCAGCACGTACTGAAGATGGACGGTGAGGATACGCCAGCTCTCTCTTCTGATGCTGTATTTTTTATTTTCTTGTACGATCTCCGCTTTATATCCTTTACATCTAATGTTTCAAACTACTATTTTTACAAATGATAGAGTGAAACTTCAGAGACCATGAAAAATAAAACTGCAGTAAAGACGACTGAGGACAGAACCCTCATATGCTTTACTCATTCCTTCCTGCTCAATTCAGTAAAAGCTTCGAGCTCTATAAGGAAAAACAATCAAACAAAAACTACATCTTTCAAGTAATTACTGAAAGCCTGTAACGTAGACTCGGAATCTGCTTCCAGAAAAATGTAGACTTTCACAGATACTTGTCAAGAAAAATAATTTTTCGTCAATCACCTGAGGCTCTGATTCCTCCCCTTCCATTTCTTTGAAGAGATCCTCTGCTCCAAATTTCAAAATGGCTGTCAGCTCTTCTTTGTTAAAAGGATTTGAACTGTAAAAGTAAAATGTCATCTCTTAGAAATAAATGTCAAGTAACCTCTATGTGGCTCTACTACATGCCCATCCCTCTATAAATGGGTCAAACTGCTGGTAAAAATATAAATGCTGTCACAAGAAAAATGATCTCTCACATATTTCGCTTCTTTTTAATCTACAGAATGAGTCTATGGTGGTGAACCTAACCTAGTGAAAGACTAGGAAATGGATTATTGGCTCACCTACTACACGGTTAGGCAAGAAATGCAGTTAGTGACGTGAAAGAAGAGAGTTCTCTTTGTCTCTCGATTCACTAAGAATTTTTCAACTTCCTCACCTCTGGTCCTAAGGAGAAAGAACCCAGCTTCTTCCACCTGGGTTTCTTCCTCTGTAAGGGAAAGTTATCGGAAAATACTGTACTAAGGAAGGGCTCATTTCATTTCACCTGTGATACAAGCTGCAGGACTGCCATAGAAGACACTCAACAATTTGGTCAAAATGTGTAAACTCTGAGAGAGACAGTTGTGCTTCCAGATAAAGCCAACTGGAACCTGACTACTTTCCTTCTGTACCCTTCTGTTTAAATAGGACAAATATCAATCTCCATACAAACATTTTACCAATAGTAACAAAATAGCTGTGAATTCAATCTACTCACTGCTAAAAAGTTCAAGGCAACATTGTGCCAAAATGAAAGCCTAATGGAGAGCACACAGCTGCCCTGCTGCTGCTGTGCCATACGCCACATGCAGAGCCAAAAGCAAAAGGCAAGATGCGGTAGGAAGGAAAGAGCACATGAGCAGAGGACTAAGAGGCAAAAAAGAGGAAGAAGAAACAGGGGAAACATAATAAAATGGAAAAGCCATCTTGTGGTCTTGGCTCGGCCTTTCTCAGATAAAGGACTAACGTCTGTTGTACAAAATCCTAATAGAAGAGTTAGATCGAGTCTGATGTAAAATCAATTTGACTCTGCCACCCGCTCCCATCTTCCTGTCACGCACTTGGACCTTCCCGAGTTGTTTTCCAGGACTGTCCGGCCAGTAGTGTCCATGCGCTGAATCACCAGATGGTCCAATACCATCTTCTTTTTGGCCCGTTCTATGATCTCTTCCTCCACGGTCCCCTTTGTAACCAAGCGGTAAATATTTACCTGTGGGAAAAGCAAATGTTATGTTTATGCATGATCACACACAGAAATAAAGGTACCTTCGTCTAAAATCAAGAAGGGAAATAAAAAAAGATCTGTTCTCTACTATCACACACGACTACAAGCCACCCATCCAAGCAGACAGCTTAAGCAGATATTTTTATTAGCTGCCAACAGATTGCACTCTTAAATAAAGCTGCCTTTAAGGAATTGTTATTACAGCCTTGTTCTAATGATAAAAATCTTGCTAAAATCATTTCACTAATGAAACTTAAGAGTTACCCAAAACTTAAGCTGAATGTGAGACTGACATATGAAGGAAACAAGCATGTGCTTTTCCAACACATCTCAGGGCTAAGATTAGTCATGCGCAATAAAAATAGACCACCTTGAACAATGTTGGAATATTCAACGACTTTCCCATATTAAAACAGAAAACCTCAGTTCTGAGTCTGTTTATCACAGCCCTTTCTTAGGGTAAACCAGAAGGTCACCGGTGATGTACTTTTCAAACAGTGCAACAGAATAGTTCCATAATAGGCTTGTCTTAGCCCCAAAGATGGCTTCTCTGTATTAGTTAACAGACAAGACATCTACTCTGGGGGTGATGAAAGCAAAACAGGAAAGAAAACATTTTGCGAACATCCTCAAAGGCCTGAATAACCCCTCTCCCTCTTCCCTAAGCCACAGCCAGAAGCCTCTTGCCACTGACCTGTTTCTTCTGACCAATTCTATGGGCTCGGGCTTGTGCCTGCAAGTCGTTCTGGGGGTTCCAGTCAGAGTCGAAGATGACGACTGTGTCCGCTGAAGCCAAATTGATTCCCAGGCCACCAGCCCTTGTCGAGAGCAGGAAACAGAAGTCCTGTACACAATGCAATATACTACTTTATGCAGTGGCCTTCTCAGAAACAGTCTCACAGTCCAATAAGCCCTTACACCTGGAAACCCCTGCAGGTGTGAAGAAAAGTGAGATATGATGGACAAACTTTATGGAGGCTAAAAGAATGTCAGGGACTTGATGGCAGAGTGAATTTTTATTTGATTAAGAGGTAAGAGTCAGTGCAATGAACTAAGCAGTCAAGTAGGATCTAATAAGGCAACAGGAGTAAAAGAATTAGTGTTCTCGCCTGGCTAAAACTGCTATAACAAGCATTAACAAAAACTGGACAAACTTATTTATCAAGGGGATCATTTCCACAAATTGTCTAGATACTGAGTTTCTGGGGAAAGGCGGAAGATGCCACGTGAGGCAGTCAGGACAAACAAGAAAACTGTGTACGTGACGTCCGTCCATTCGCTGGGTTGGTGAGGGACAAGCAGCACTGCACTCGCAGACCACGGCAAGTGCTGAGAAGCGAAGGGGCCTCGATCAGCACAGAGTTGCACAGAGTGCGCCAGGGCAGGTGTGGCTGAGCAGCCACGTGTGTGAGAGCCCCGGACACCAACACGGTCCAATTTCCACATCGGTGACCGCAGAGGCTGGGCAGGCATGCGACGCCTGCCCGCACCTGAGCGTCCAGAAAAACGTGGGCAGGAGGCAGAGAATAAACTGTATGAGCCATAAAAAAGCCAGATTTCTATTTTCAAGGAATTTGATCTGACCCCATTCAGGCACAGAACTGGCACTCAAAAACCAGTGGTTCTGTGTTACATTTATCTGGGGTTTCAATGGTCATATGAGCAATTTTTAATGTCATTCTTTATCAAAGATAACATGAGCTATAATAAGATGTTATTTGTGTCTATTATCTTGACAAAGGTTAAAAATTATGAAACTCAGTGCAGCTCAGGATGAGGTAAAAATGGAAACATTCATACTTAAACAGTATGAATATAAATTGTTTGGAGAATGAAAACTTAGCAAAATGTATCAAAAATCTTTTTAAAAAGCTCATATCCCCTTCCTTACCTAACCATCCAATAACAAAATGAGTAAACAGATAATGGCACAGGCATAATAAAATATTAGAAATGAAAAAATTTTAAACATTTCATGACATGGGAAAAATGCTCAGAGTATAATTTTGAAATAAAGGTGACAAAAACCTATATGCAGCATGGTCCCAGCAAGGTAAACATATAAAGAAACAAATGGTTTCACCCAAAATAAAGAGAAACACATCCAAATAATGTGAACAGCAAGTTGTGTCCAGGACGGGAGTTTTGTACAAATTTTTTTCTTTATATTCTTCACCATCTTCTCAATTTTTTGAAAATGTACGTATAACACTTTCCCCAATAACAAAGTACTTCATTTTTTTAAATTAATTTTAGAAGAGCCAGGTTTGCAGAAAATGATAGAAAATATGTATTCTATACATAGCCATGGGGCAGGGCCATCAATTGAGAACTATTACAAAAGCAACTTCAGTTTTTTTCTGAGAAAGGGCAATATGAAACATTCGACTCATACTATTTTTAAACTACAAAGAACTCGAAACCAATTTCAACAAATACTGAGAAATAAAAATAGCTCACATTTATTGAGCGCTTACTATGTGCCAGGCAATGTGCTCAGTGGTATATGCTGATCACTGCGTTTAATCTTTACAGCAGTGTTATGAAGCAGGGATTAGAATTATCGTAATTTTACAGTTGAGGAAACAGGGAGGAGGAGAGAGGAGGAATGGGAATTAGATGATTATCAACGTTTTTGGTAATTCGATTCCTCTTCTTAACTAGTCAGGGCTCAGTTCTGAAGAGATTAGTGCCCAAAGCTCCTTAAGGAGAACCAAAATTGTAGGATGAAGAAGAATCCAGAATACTACAGCCTATGTGCAATTCTAAAGACAGAAGGCACACTGTTGAGACAGACATTTAGTGTGTCAAGCTCTTTGGAGAGCAGAAAGTCAAATCTGTTCTATCGATACGAAACAGCGGCCCAGCAGACCTCAGCTCTAACGTTCTCTCCAGAACTGGTCCAGGTGAACTTCTGCATCTCTACACATTCCTACAGCGCTACCTTCACCAACCCTCTTCTCCTCACTTCTCTCTAATCCTCTAGTACTTAAGAGTTCGATATGCACAAACTGCGATGTTACCATGGTTTCTAACTTGTCCGGAGTGGCTCTTCCCTGTGTGTCTTAAAAAATGAAATACCCTGTAATGGAACATTCAAGCTGGACACTTAACTAAATGTTGCTGTTAAGCTAAAACAAGAACTTTAAGCCACATCACGCCAGGGTCCGACAAATCTGACACATGGCAAATATACTTTATCAAGACTCGAAGACACCAAAAAATTAGAGATCAGAACCCTCTGATGTAACATACATGTTAAAACTAAGCCTATGGGCCAGCCCTCCATCTTGCCTGGCCTCTCCTAGGCCCAGAAATGATACCTGGAAGTCACCAGAGAAAAGAGGGTAGAGAGCAGGACGACTCTCATTAATGCACACCAAGGGAGATAAACAAGCATGCGTGTGCTTTTTTGGAGTGACGACCAACTTAAGAGGCATCTTTTACATGAGTGATTTCTCACTGCCTTCTGGAGATGGGAGAATTACACTGTGAATTATTTCCAAAACAGAATCCATTAAGCTATCCACTTGATACAGAGCCCAAGCTGCCCCAATAAGAAAGTCATGCGTGGTGTACCTCAGACCCATCTGCATTGAAGTGGTCCAGTGCCTGTTTTCGGATTTCTCCCTTGATGGAACCATCCAGACGCTGTAAAAATAAATCGTGAGAAAATCATAAGGTAGGAAGATCAGCTACACTCAGAATAGAAACACCAGACTTCAACCTTCATCGGTCCAACACCCACTGGGTAAAAATACCAGGAATGCACTGGCAATGTGCTGTCAAGGGGCTGTGCTTAGGCAGCACACGGCCTTGTCTCAAGCTCTCCGGTTTCAAACTCAAGGTCAGAAGCTTCTGATTCGAGGGCTATTTGGGTTTATCCAAGGATCAGAACGGCTGCCAGGGCCTATAAGGAGGAAGAGGGCAACCCAAGCTGTGCTTAGAGGCTTTGTTTGCTTGTTCACCACTGAGTACTGAAGAGACAAGGAAACACTACACCCCTGGTCACCTAATAATTAATCCTGCAGAAAAATGATGCCTCTGAGCTCATGTGGCTACATGCTGCCTAGTTATTCAGTGCTACACAAACCAAAAAATCACTTTCATCGTTTTGTTTGGAAAACATTTTGCCATAACACAGAAAATGTTAAAATTAAGTTAATCATATAACCCAGCTTTTCCAAAAATTGCACTCTAAAATCAGAGCAAAGTGTTCAAGTAACCAAAACAAATCTTCGAGAGAGCTTCTGGCATTTACTGGTGCGATCAATTATTTTATTAGAGTGCATGTCAGCTCTGAGCCAAAAAAAATTAGCACAGAGAAACTGAGTATGTAAAATAAATAGTAACGGTTAATTACTTGTATGCTGTACCTATAAAGCGTTTCTTGCTCTTTAAAATCATTTTCCTATTTCTTCCCCTCATAATCACCACTTAAGATGAACAAAATACCTCATTTTACAGAAGGCAAAACTGGCCCCAGAGAGAATGTCAGCTGGCTAGGGGCGGTCAAGGAAGGACCCGCATCTATCTCCCCAGCTCACAGCTCTGCTTACCAGACCCAGAGCCACCTGAACACAAGGAGAATCACACGTGAGGACCCCTTTTCTCCTTCCAACGACCAAATCTACTCAGAGCCTTAACCCAAAGGTAAGCTTAAATGGCAGGTTTACATATTTGATATCAGAAAACCAAAACGTTCGCATTTAACATTCCCATTAATAGAAAACAGTAGGCATGATAAACCTGAGTGGACTCCAGACTACTTATTCCCTAAGAAGAAAAACAATGCATTCTTATTTGATGTGGTATCAAATAATGAGCTAGATCGGAAAGCTCACGGGGCTCGGGGGATAATCGTCTTTTTGGAGTGTGCTATTTCTTTTATAATAACCACAGCAGTAAACTATATTTTAAGACAGCTGCTGAAGAGACCCCAGTAACAGCATCCTCACCTGGAAAGGATAGTGCTTGATAGTCAGGTACTCGGCCAGGATGTCCAGCATTCTCACCATCTGAGAGAAGATAAGGACTCTGTTCCCCCTGTCTCGCAGTCTTGTCAACAGTTTATCTAATAGAATCAGCTTCCCACTGCTCCTGATCAGGGACTAAAGATCGAAAAGACATTCCAATCATCGTGTGCAAAAGCAAACTTCTATCTGCCCTTAATCTGAGAGTTCATATTTCTTAAAACGTCTGTAAGATTTCTGAAGCCTTCTGCAATCTGGCTGAGAAGACATTCCTGAAATGCTCTTTACCTGTTATCTGTGACACTACACCTTCCAGATTTTTCCTAGGGATGTAACCTTCCTCATCTAGTTTTAAAGCCTCTTGATGCTTCAAGAGTCATCGAGGAGGAAAAGGAGCATTCTGATGAAAACCATCTACAGAAACTAAACTGTCTTGGGAAGTAAGTACAGACAAGGCTAAGAACGCACCAGAAGAACCTCCTGTCCGTTCTCCCTGTCGTTTTCTTCGGGGGGCTTGATCAGGTAACAATGGTTGCAGCATTTTTTGAGTTCCATCACAATATTAAGGAAACCAGATGTGCTGCCTCTTGTTCCTTTGGCAAGAGCCTTGTAATTCCTGGTCAGAATCCATCTGCAAATGAGGGTGGTACTGTTATTAGAGTTAAAGAAACAGAGAGCTGGGGGTGTTCTGTGAAGTACTCACACTGAATCTGAGTCTAATCGGCCCTCTACACTCATCTGTGAATGCGCATGAAACAAGGTGTTCAGAGTAAAACAGTCAATGATGCCACAGAGGTGGAAGCAGCAAAATCCAGGCTGAGAAAAATCTACAGAACACAGACTCGAGTTTCTTCACTCAAAGAATTAACAAAGACATGGGAGAGACACGCCTACCAATCATAACGTATGGAGTTTACTTAGACCCCAACGCAAACAAGGAGAGGTGGGTGTGTGTTTTTGAAAACCAAGAAAATGTAATCACTCACTGGACGTTATAAATATGTTAAGAAATTATTGATTTTTTAAAAGCGTGTTACCATGTTAGCATGATACTATGCTTAACTTTATTTTACCTGAAGTATAACTGACATAACATTGGTTTCAGGTGTACAACATAAGAATTCGATATTAGTACATATTGTGAAATGATTGCAATAAGTCTAGTTACCATCCCTCACCATACACAATTTCTTTTACTTGTGATGAAGGCTTTTAATATCTACTCTCTTAACAACTCTCAAATATGCGATATAGTATTATTAGCTACAGTCACCATGCTGTACATCGCATTCTTGTAACTATTTATAACTCTTAAGTTTGTACCTTTTGACCCTCTTCACCCATCTCTCTTGCCCTCTACCTCCTGATGGTGGCAAGCACCAATTTGTTCTCTGTATCTACGAGCTCGGGTTATTATTTTTTAATATTTTATTTGGGGGAGGGGGTTTGCTTAACTCTTAAAAGAGTCTGTATCTCTTAAAAGATATATAGGAATATTTATGATCTGTACCTAGAATATGTTTCAAATGATATGGGGGATGCAAAAGGAAATTTGGATGAACTAAGACTGGCCATGAGTTGATAACTGTTGAAGCTGGGTTATGGGTACGTGACTACACACTATTCTACTTTTGTATGTAGTTGTGAGTTCTAATAAAAATTTTTTTTTAAGTCAAAGTAGTGTTAGGCAAAAGTGTCAGATAGCAATTTTTGAAAATTAAACTCGCTTTTATTATCATACGTTAATTAAGGACAAACAGGAAACAGTCTAAGATTATTAGACCTCTAACTTTAAAAGACTAATTTTTATGATGATACAATTAATTCCCATTATTCCAGACCCAAATTTAAATCATCAAAACTAAAGCCTATGACAAGCACGATACGTGCTACCCTCTGTTCCACACCCACCACATTTTGCCTCTAACGTAATAACCTAAACCAAGTGCAGGGGCTGCCTGTGCCCCCTGGAGTGTCAGAAAGGAGTCTTCAGCCTCCAGTGCAGAGCTGGGTGCCCCTCCTTCCGAACCGGCACAGCCTCTGCACATGCCTCAGTCATTAAACATCATTCTGTTTTAATTATTTGTCTCTAGTCTGTCTTCCCAACTAAGCAACGAGGCTCTGGCAGGAACACGTTCTGTTCATCTTCATGTTCCCAACGTCCGGCAGAATGCCTGGCACGTCACAGAACCTTAAGAGACGAATTCATGGCAGAGATGAACTATATATAAATGTGTGAAACATGCCTGCTTATTCGTGGGGGGTTAGCACTAAGGATATACCTCAGATTACCCACATAATGGAAAGTAGTGTGCGCATTAAATTCTCACCCAAATAAAAAAGCGAGAATAATAAAACTTCCTCTGACCATAATAAATTGCCATTTAAATCTGTATTGAGACTTCACTGAGCGGGGAAAAGAAAACGGTTTATCTGTCAACTGTCTATCTCCTGGCTTCGTGGTACCGGTCCTAATCACATCCGGACCGAGCTGGGCCAGTAACGTACTTGTAATACTGCTTCTGAAGGGCCGACATCTCCACCCTAAGGATCTGCTCCACTTTGGCAGGAAGAGACTTCTCCACGTCTTTTTTCACTCTCCGGAGAAGAAAAGGCTCTAGCACCTTATGGAGACTCTGGTAGCCATTCTCTCTCCCTTTCCCATGGTCTTCCTCGAAATCTTCCCAGAACTCAAACCTAGAGATGAAGTAGCGTAGTGTTACTTAGTTACAGAGGAGAAAAAAGCATTTTTCCAACAAAAATGTCTTTTAAAGGAACTAAACAGAAAAACATCTGTTAAAAAAAAAAAATGGATCTTCCCTATATAGATAAAATTTAATAAATCACTAGCTCTTAAATACGAGAGGGGAAGACAAAAATGAAAGGGAAAACCAACTAATTAATTCCATCAGTCCACATGGATAACAGTAGGTTTCTAATTCTGAGACTGGATCTAGAGCTCACAAAATATTTCAGCATATAATGCAATTAGTATGCACATGAACGTGTTATTGATATAGTGCAGAAAAATTAATCATAAACTATCCTTTAATAAGCTGCAACTTCTTGGAAAAATAAAATTCAGAGGTGAAAGAATTATTAGTGGCAGTATTATAGCTGTCACTACTCATGGATAAAAGTTATATAATTTCCATCAATAATCTTTATTGTTCATAGATTAAAAAGTTAATAGATTATAATGACAGTACACAAGACTCTATAGGCCCCAAACGAGAAAAGCAAATACAAGTGATACAAACTCAATACTAACAGAACTTAGGAAGACAAATTTTATTAACGAATTTAAAAACTTGTCACCCATAGTAATTCTGCCTGAACTCTATAGGTTAAAGTTAACCATGTTTAAACCTTAATTCAATCATCTTTGGTTCACCAAAAATTTATGGAAGAAATCCAGAATGGGACATTATAGCAAGTTTCTTTCAAAATGAAGGAAATTTATTTCATGAGAATTAAAAAGACATGCTTTGTCTTCCAGCAGAATGTCCACGAAGCGCATGGACGAATTAGCCCGGTTTCACATGCAGATTGCAGCTCGGCAGGTGAGAGAGAGCATGCCATTAAACGGGAAGGTGAGCCCCTGTTCCACAGCTGCTCCTGGCACCTGGTAGCTCAGCTCTGCTGAGGCCAGTCGAGTCTCAGAACAAACTCGAGCACCTCAACATCACCCAGAGCCATGTAAGACTCAAAGCGTATGCTCTGATAAGATGAAAAGTCAAGAGACAGCAAATGCTAGCACTGCCGCCAGGCACAATGGCATCAATAGAGTCTGCTGCCACCTCTGAACTCATAAATGGCCAAGCATTTCATCATCAGCTTTAGTTAACATCCCTCAAACTGTTAAACCTTTACCCAAAATGACCAAGTAAAAGAGACAAAAAAGCACACATTATCATAATCAAAAAATTTAGGTCAACTACTGACCCTTCAAAAATTAAAAGGGATTATGAAGAGATACTATAACTTCATGCCAACAAAGTTAGAAAACTTAGAAAGAATGGACAAAATTTTAGAAAGACATAAATTAACAAAACTAAATCAAGAAGAAACAAAAATCTGAATCGATCGGTAACTAAAAACTGAATTAGTAATTAAAAATTTCCCACAAAGGAAAAAATAAAGCCCACACAGCTACACTGGTGAATCCTATCAAATATTTAAAGAAGAAATAACACGAATCTTAACAAGTTCTTTTGGAAAATGGAGGAGAGAACACTCTCTAACTCATGTATCAATACCAGGCAGATAGCGTATGTGGGTGTGTGGGTGTGTGCGCGTGTGCGCACACACACGCACACACACACACAGCAGAGACGCAAAAATCTTTAACAAATATTAGCAAACTGAACCCAGCAACACATAACTAAGAATTTTACATCATGACTAAGTCAGATTTATCCCAGGAATGAAAGGCTGGCTTAGTATCTAAAACGTAACTAATGTAACAACCACACTGGTAGAATAAAGAACAAAAACCATATGGTCATCTCAACACAGAAAACAGCATGTGACAAAATCTAACCCTCTTTCATTATAAAAACTCTCAAAAACTAGGATAGAAGAAAACTTTCTCAGCCTGATAAAGGGTTACCTACAAAAATTCTATGGCTAACCTCCTACACTCCTGCCATTTCTATTCACCAAGAAGGTTCTAGCCAGTATGTATAAGGCAAGAAATAAAAGCCACTCATTCACACTGGAGAAAAGTTACACTGCCTTTACTTGAAGAAATAAACAAACAGCAACAACAAACAGTGGAAGTAATTTTTGCAAGTTTACAAGATATAAGATCAATATACAAAACTAACTACTATACTGTGAAAATTAGATTAAAAAACTCCACTCAAAATTTGACAAAAGTACAAGATTGACACACTAATAAAACTAAACACTACTGAGAAAAATTACAGAAGATCTAAATAAATGGAGAAAACTTTCCATCATTATGGCTGAGAAGGCTTCATCTTGTTAATTCTCCCTAAATTAATATATAAAATCAACATAATGTCTATCAAAATTTCAGATTATTTTCTTTTCATTTATAAGCTGTTCCTAACATGTATATGGAAATACAAAGGACGTAGAATAGCAAAAATAATTCTGAAAAAGAACAAAACTGGAATTTACACTTTCTCATTTTTAAATAGTACAAAGCTACTATAGTACTTTACTATTTTTAATAGTACAAGACAGTGTGGCATTGGCTTAAGGACAGAACTATGTTTCAATAGAAAAGAACTGAGAATCCAGATATAGACCCTTAACATTTAAGCTCTCAACTGATTTTCAACAAAGGTACCAAAACGAAAAACAAACAAAAAAAGACACTGGGACAGTTTCCAAAATCTCTCTGCAAAAAAAAAGAACTTAGGCCCTCACACTTACACTATAAACACAAAGTCAAAATGGCACACTGACCTAAATGTAAGAACTAAAACTTCTAGAAAATAAAAAAGGAAGGCTCTATATGACCCTAAGTTAAGCAAATGTCTTATTTTTTTATGGTACTAAAGAACAATCTATTCAAAAAATGATAAATTATATTTCATCAAATTAAAAAGCTTTTCTTCTTCAAAAGACAACATTAAGAAATGAAAACACAAGTCACATCGGGACAAAATATTTGTAAATGATATGCTAAGAAATCATTTGGATCTAGAATATGTTTTTAAAAAATTAAAAATCTCTTCAACTCATAAAACAATCCAATTTTAAAATGGGCAAAAGATTTGAACAAAGATATACAAATAGCTAATGAACATGTAAAAAGATGTTCAACATTATTGGTCATTAATGCCAAGTCAAAACCACAATGAGATACTACTACGCACCCACCAGAGTGCCCAGAGTCCAAAAGACTGACAATACACCAAGATGATACAGAAAAATGAGCAAATTCAAACATTTCTGGGAGAAATGTAAAATGGTACAGTCCCTTTGGAAAACAGCCTGGTAGTTTCTTAAGACATTTACAATATACTTTCCAAACAACCCAGCAATTCCACTCCTAAGCATCTAACCAAGACAAATAAAACTCACGTCCACATAAAGACAGAACAGCCCAAAACTAATGCTATCCAAATGTCCATTAACTGGTGACTCGATAGGAATACAATAAAATATTACTTGATAAACTATGACATAGATGATTCTCAAAGCTATTATGCCAAGTGAAAGAGGTCAAAAACAGAAGACTACTTATTAGGATTCCAGAAAGCTGATTAGTGATTGCCTAATAGAGGAAGAAGCAGAGATTAAGTATAAACAGGCAAGAAAGAACATTTTGGGTGAATAAAATATTGTGAACTTATAATGGCATATTTCATGGTTATATATTTCAATAGGTTGTTTAAAAAAATTAATAGCACATGGGGGAAGGGACTATTTCTATGTTATTCACTCGGCTATCCCAAATGCCTTGATCAGTTTACAGCACATAGGAGACATTCAAATCTCTTCTGATTTAAAAATATATATATTTATATATTTGTGGAGCATTTATCTGTCGATTTCACAACTCTGAACTGTTTACTGCGTGCCCAGTGTTATTGTGAACAATGCAGACCATCGATACACAAACAAGATCTCTGCTACGTTTGAACGCAGAATTTAGTGACAGGAGATGAATGAGGGGGGAAAAAAAGGAGAAAAAAGAAAATAACACAGGGCAGGGACAAGCATGTCGAATAGGCTGCTTTGGGTGAGATGGTCTGAGAAGACCTGTAAAAGGAGGGGGTCATGACAGAAGATCAGGAAGTGACTGGCCAGGCGATGAGGAGGAGAAACACACTGCAGACGAACAGTGGCATCGCATGCTGGGGGACATGAAGACGTGGCCAGGGTGCCTGAAGCACAGTGAGCGCTGCAGACAGTGGCTCGAGCCAACACGGCCAGGGGCCAGGCTGAGCAGGGTCTTCCAACTCGGGGTCACCGATGTGATTCCATTTTAAGAAGCATTGAACCACCACTGGATACTGTTAAGTATCATGAAAATGTGCATATCATCTCTCTCATAAAAATCTTTTCAATAAAGACATTCCACAATTTGTCAGTAAGTTAAAGAGTTGAGTAAGACCTAAAGTTGACACTTGTCATCAAAACTTTGGATTTCAGATATTTCTAACACGTGTCAGATTGTGTACCTTGTGTACTTCATTTCAATTACACTGTCTTCTAAGAATAGTGCGAAGGTCTGACATGTCCTGTTTACTAGTTATTTCCCCAAAGCAGTAACTGATTCAAATGTTTGGTAGATAAATGGGTTTCCTCCTGAACAGGCTGTCTTCTGTGCCTTCTCCCATTTACCTTGGAACATTTTACCACTTTTCTTCCTGCCTCAGTTAATGCTTTGCTTTCCCCAAATCATGCCCTCAGTTTTCCCTAAAGTCTATTTAAAGAGTTAAACAGCAACGGCGTTTCAGACAGTCTAGCAAGTTGTGAAACACACAGGAAGGAGCTTACTTCTCCGGCATAATAAAGTGCAGCAAGGACCAGAGCTCTTTGAGGGAGTTCTGAAGAGGGGTCCCCGTAATCAGGAGCCTATGGTTGGACTTGAAATCAATCAGAGTTTTATACAACAAAGAGTCATCATTCTTCAAACGATGGGCTTCATCCACTCCCAGAAACGCCCAGTTAATACTGCCCAGCACAGTCTAAAGTAAAAACAAAACAGAACGAGCCACCAGGTCAGAAGAGAACCCAAAAGTACTTTCAAGTGTTTATTATCTCTGTACAAATACCATCACAGAAACATTTACCCTTCACTGACTTCAAGTGTATTAAGACTCTTCTGTTTATGCTGTTGGTTGCCAGATTGGTGTCTACTCAAAAGAGCACGTCCTCATCTAAAAGGTATGGGAGCAGGGGGTCTCTTATGCCAGGTATTGCTGCGTGCCCCAAAGCAAGAATACAAAAATTGGCATGCTGGGCAAAAACAACACAAAAACAAAAAAACTCGTGACTTTGCGGTCTCGCCTTAATTACAGTTCTTCTCTGCCTGTTCTCCACCCCACCCTTGAAACATAAAAACACCAAGAGCCAGCAAACTGAACGTGTTCATACTTATTATCACCAGCGGGATCACCTGCCACATCCATTTCTTAGTAACTGGAGAAAGGAGAGAATTTAAAGAGCTTCATTTTTCTCTTTTCTCACAGAGGCCATCCACATCACCTGCCCTGGAGAAAATGCCTTAACGGTATGCTGGCAAATGCCTGAGATGGTGCTCAAGCCTAGTGTCCAGTAACTGACTAGCATCTCAGGAAGGTACTGGACTCAACAACCTTCTGTCCTGTTTAGTTTAACTGGACAAAGCTACCTACAATCCCCTTCAACTGTAAGGTTCTGTTGTTTTTTTTTAATCTATAACCTTAATATTCTTTGTAGATTTTTTGTTTGTTCGTTTGCTTGTTCTAAAGAAATAAACAACAACAAAAATAACATGGCCAGTGTGGGGTACAGACCCCACCATTTCAACAAGTCACACTACAAAAGTTAGCCTTTAAGCTACCGGTTACACACCTTGTCTTTCAAGAGAATCTCATATGTTGTTATAAGTGCATTGAACTTCAACCTTTTGGTCTGAGAATGAATCCATTCATATTCCCGTATCTGTAAGAGAAAATGGCAATTAATAAGATACGATTTCTATTTTTTACCTTTCTATATCACTAGCAAGTCTTGTGACAGATGCAACTAAAACATGCCGAATAAAAAATAAATCTGATTAGAATTTAACGAACACCTTATACATTCTAAATTGACCTAAGCAACCATATTATAGAGTAGTAGAGTTAGAATTAAAAGCTCTTATCGCTGGGCAGCAAAAACTTTACTGCTAGAATTCAAATAAACTGGTGCTCCCCCCAACCCCTAAAACCAACACATTTCATTAAAAAAAAACAACAACACAGATTTAACTGGTAATTAAACCTTGGTGACTTGAATTTATCTATGGATCTCGCAGAATGAGAATTATCTTAAGGAAATATATTTGATTATTCTTTGAGCAGGGCAATACTTTTATTAATAAGTAAAACAACTTCCAACCTCTGGCTTAATCAGAAATTTCGCTGATCACAGAGCAAAAAGATGTGTCCCTCAAGAAAAAGCACAGGGAGGCTTATGCGATGAAAATACACTTTAACGGGAGTGAAATCATGTTGCTGTGACAGAACATGGAAACTAACACACTCATGCTGAGGTGTAAGTGGACACCCGGCCAGCGCAACGGCCCATGACACAGCTCCTGCAGTCTGTGGCCAAGTAAGGAACTGGGGAACAGGACTAGGGGTACACGCAGGTGATCTCCACCAAGTGGGAAGACAGAACAAAGTAAAGGAGTATTGGAGACAGCAAAGAAAGTGTCCCTGACTCCGTGATTTTTCAGAGTTCACCCTCTGTCTTCACCAGTGAACATAATGCTTAAAGCCATTGTACATAATCTAGAAAGGTTTTTTTTTTTAAAGGTTAAAAAAGGGATTCATAAAGCTAAGAACATGCTTAGAAACTCAAAATTAGGGTAATGAAATCTGCCAATGTTTGGGTTAGACAATGACAATATTTAATAAAAATAAATTTGAATTAGCATGATATAATTAGAATGTATCTCTCAAAGGTTTGAGGATTCACGATTATCTTGCTCTTAATTATAATTACTTCCCCAGAAACACTTTAAGATGCAGGGGTGAAAGCACAGAGTCTGGGGCCAGACACCTCTCTGTCCCAACCCCACATCCTAGCTGGCCTGGGGACAAGTGTTAAACTCCGAGTCAGTATCTTCATCAGTGGGTTGCAGAGAACACCATCTACTTCGAAGACTACCATGAGGCTCACAGGTAGTATACATAAAGCACCCGGCACAGGGCCTGGCACATAATGGGTGTTTAATCCTTTTCCCATTTAGGAAAAAAAGTGCAGCTTACTACCAGCATTCATTTAACATCACACGTGGGAATGCTATGTTTTCTAAGATTTGACATTCTCAGCGAATGAAAATTACTGTACTTTGTAAATGGAACTACATAACCGCTACAAAAAAACAGAATGCAATAAACAGAACGATGTCATTTGTTTCCAAAGACCATCACCATACTAGATCGACGTGAAAATAATAATAGAAGACATTTCGTGGCAAACTTTGGGAGTGAGGTTACGACGGTCATCTGCGTGTTACCTCAGGGTCAATGCTGCAGCCACAACGGCTGCTGGAGAACATTCTCGGGGCAAACAGGAAATGGGTCAAAAACTTAATCATTATCAAGCAGTGATCTGCCGATCAAAAATAAACCTAAGTCCTGTGTTCCAAATTCCTGATGCAAAAGTTAAGTGTGATAACAGACAGATCATTCTCGTTCCTGCAGCCCGGGAACGGCTCGCTGTCCTCTCCCTTTCCTGTCTTCTGTGATGCAACCTCAACATTTTAAAAGGCTCGGAAGAAAGCTCTCGACCACGTTCAGTAACAGCTCTCTGCTCAAACAGCCAAAGTGATGTTAACATTCTGTAAGGTATTAACTCCACCTTATAATCCTTTCTAAAGTGGTCTTGGAAGTACAGAGGACAGAGAGGAAAAACTTAACACGGCAATCCAACTAAGATTCCCACTCCTATTGCCATTTCCTTTCTTTAACAGTAAGCACGTGCTTTAAAAAAATATCTGCGTTGCATTTCTGTGATACGTAAATCTCCCAACGGCGGGGGTAGAGCACAGTGTCAGAATCATAATTTTACTAAAAACTACAGTGGCTTTAGGTCAATTTCCAAAATACATTTATAACACAGATTCTATCCCAATTCTTTTATTTACACACCGTATTTCTGCTCATCAGGTCACCTATGTAAACCACTACGTTAATCTCTGGTGCCCAGATTTCAAACTCCCTCTGCCATGAGGTGAGGGTGGATAAAGGGACGACTATAAGAAAGGGGCCATACAGCTGGTGTTGGTGGAACAGGTAGGAGAGGAATGATATGGTCTGGATGGTCTTTCCTAGGCCCATTTCATCGGCAAGGATTACACTGTTACTTCTGCAGAGAGAAAAAAAAATAAGAACAAACAAACAAACATTAGTTCACATACAAAAAAGTAGGTGCACGTAGAGCATTAACACCGATGTCTCAGGATGTCACCACGCGAGGCTGCTTATGAGCCTCGACTGTTCATTTCCTCTTGACTGCAATTAAATCTCCTACCTAAGAAGAAAGTAAAAGCTATATACAGCAGAATGACAAGTGATCTAAGCATAATAAAGGTTTGGATTACTAAGACGGCCTATTCAGACTCTGTACTTTGCATTCTGGTCTTGCACATCTGCCCCTTGTAACAGAGAAGGCAAGTTTTGTTATATTGGTGTACACAGCACATGACCTTGGGGGTCCATCCAAACAGAAAGCAGGGTCAGACAAACTGGCTGGCCCCACTGCTGGTGAACCGTACCGCCTGACAGTCATGTGCCTTGGCCTGAATTACCCACCTGCTCCAACGCGTGCCCCTGGGGTGTTCGACACTACATACAGCACTATGCTGCAGCACAGAAGTCGCATGAAACACGCTACAGTCTGCAGCAGCTTTCTGAAGCCCGCTCTAGACCCACTAAATCAGAACATCTGAAA
>NW_006443292.1:433453-441383 GCF_000325575.1 Pteropus alecto | reverse complement strand
ATATTGATGCAGGTGTGTTTCCTGCACCACACTTTGAGAAACATGGCTCTAGCAGATGAGCTGGATTTCAACAGGATACAAACAGGAAGAGGACTGTGCAGATATTAGAAAAAAAATTAAAGAAATGGCCAGAGTTAGGAAAGTATGTTCAGGAAACAGAAAACAGCCCATTTGGCAGGAAATTAGGAAAACGTGTATGACATAAGGTTGCAAACATTAAAGGTTCTTGAAAGTTGGGCCACTGGAGGTTTACACATATATAACATATGCTTAAATCAGGGAACCACAGAGAACTGGAAGTAATCTACAAGACAGCTTAACTGATCAGAAAAATAAGATTTTTAATTCACCAAGAAGAGATCACAATTTTTAAAATGCATTCTGCTCTACACAGAATGGCTAGTTTTACGGAGGACGTACAGCGAAGAACAAAGCAGCATGTACCTGGGGAAGGGAGAATAAGGAGGCCATGTTCTACCAGCCTCAGGCACATTTAATTTCACGTACTGTTCAGACACTGCATATTCCTGAGTGATCCCTCCTATTTCGCTCCCCTTTCCTCGCCAATGGGGAGAAAACGGTGGATTTCTCCAACATCTCCTCTCCCTAGCAAACTGCTACTGTCCTACACGCACAGTAAAGCAGATCCGAAATGACTTGCTTGTTTTCTGAAATTAGACCAATGCTACCAATGTTCCATTTCTTTTTTTTTTTTTTTTTCCAAGATAAAAGTGGTTTTGTTACAAAAGTGAGGATAATTTCAGAGGTTCCACCTTCCTCTATGTGAGAAGCCTGCGCAGCAATCTCAGGTGAGAGAGGGGGTGGGAACCTCACTACTCTTCCCATTCCTATAGGAATGAAGCTGGGGTTTCCCTGGCCTAGAAACAAAACGCATGGGAAAAAGACATTTTCTTTTCTTCCAAGAATAACTCCTTCCACACCGAAGACTGGGGCATGTTATTTTGCTACTTAGACTCCTGAATAACATATTCTGACACAGGCCTCTGACTATGACAAATTACCCTCAGATAACTAAATAAAGTACAATTTTCTCTCGGTATCTGAGTGGGACTGGTTCCAGGATTCCCGTGGATACCAAAATCTGAGGATGCTCAAGTCCCTTATGTAAAAAGTCACAGTATCTGCACGTAACCTACCCACATTCTCCCATATACTTTAAGTCATCTCTAGATTATTTACGATACCTAATACGGTATAAATGCTATGCAAATAGTTATACTGTGTTGCTCAGGGAATAATGTTGAGAAAAAAAGCCTATAAATGTTTAGTACAAATGCAACCATAGTACATGTCAGCCGTTATGTAACTTTTTTCCCCAAATATTTTTGATCTGCAGTTGGCTGGATCTAAGGATGTGGGATCTGCAGATACGGAGGGCTGACTATACTGTCTTCAGGTTAAAATGTTTCACACTTACATAAAAACTCCCAGAAGGGACTCCTGAATTATGTAACTGTTTCATTTCCATTATATACAGTAGAAAGAAGTAATTCTTTGTGTCTAACAATAAAGAAGTCAAAAAACGGTAAAGATGATTCCAAACATATTTTTCTACCTACTTGCACCAGGAATGAGCAAGCCAGTTGAGACCTTCTAGCTGATAGTCACGGAGCTCCAGATTCTCCCCTCCCAAATATGCCGGCTGTTTCTTTAAAGCTACAAAGCGTGGTCTCTGCTTCAGGGCCTGAAAAACAAAACGTAACAAAGCCCGGGGCCTGGAGAAAACTTTCTTCCTGTTTCTATGTTACAATGCTAGCCACCATTTATGTGCTCGGCAGCAAAACAAAAATTCAAGTTTCACATCACCAACCCCACCCCACCCCACCCCACCTCACCCCACCTGCTTTCATCGAGGTCCATATTCCCAAACCAGATTGCATCTGGAAATTTTTAGTGAACTTGCCCCTTTCCGAAGTCTGTGAACATCATTAAATGGCACGTCCGTTACCTCATCTCTACTGTATGGCAGTGAGTCTCCTATTTTCGTCTTGATGGTCTTACTCAACACTACAAAGTCAATGCTTCTGGGAAAATCTGTATATGCTAAATGCAGCGAAACTTCACCATTGTAAAGTCTGAAATGCAGTCCACCTACCTTGAAACCCCAACTGCATGAATTTGGTTTTCTGAAGGAAAGAACGTTTATAACCCTAAAGGTGTCAGAAATAACGGGCTAGTAAGGCCAAGTCTCTATGGTTTGCACAAAACATGGATACTGTGGCCGCATCAAGTTTGCGAAACAATGGATTAAAAAGTTGTATAAACTCCATTACTAGTGACCTTTTCAAAGTCTAACATGCTTGTGTATACTGTGCATTTATGGGAGAAGTTCATTTAGGAATACTTCCCAAAGTTTTCTGGCCACAGAAGTCCCTGCTGCTAGTTCCCTTGTCCTCACGCATCATCTTGGCTGGACTTCTGGCTTTGACAACTGCTTGCCCTGGAGTTTCCTACACACTGCCTTTAGAGGAAGCTTTCCAAACAAAACACTCTGTCCATCTTGCTGCTCTAATTCAGTATGGAAAGCACATCAATACCCACAGGATAAAATCAAAATATTCCACTAGGTATTCCGGACATACACGCCTTAACCTAGGTGTACTGATCAACATCGCCTCCCTCTCTTCCAACCCCAAGGTCTCGAAGTCCTCCTACCTACATGAGAGGAACATCTTCTTCTTGATAGATTTCACAGAGGACAACGCCCTGGGCCTTGCTGTCTGTCTACCCAGCACCAATCCAGTCCCCAAGGACCAGGGCAGCTAAAGGACCACAACTTCCTCTTTAAAACCCCTTCAGTCATTCCTGGAGCTCAGTGACTTCCACCTCTGTACTTCTCTGACCACAGTCTTTATCATACTCACTGACCCTCAACGACACATTACTTTTCACATAGAGGTTTGTTTGGTGCCATGAACTTGCATGTCAACTTCTCAGAGGCAGAGCCCATGTCTTACATATACTTTCATTACTGAGGACCCAAAGACACCACATTACGCATGTTAGGAATTCCGACCAAGGAAACCAACCAACCTAGCAAATAAAAGGGCAGATATATTGGTTTCTAACTCCAGAAACACTCCCCTTTCCCATCACTTCACTTCAAAGTGTTTAAATTCTTTCAAGTATTCTCTACCGTATTCCTGATCAGATATATCTAATTCTGTAAATTGCAAGATTTAAGGAGTCAGCAAAGCCATCGCACAACTCGTCCTCTCTCATTATTTTTCTCTGGTGTCAAGGTTAAGCGATCTCTCACTTCCACGATGGGAACTACCATTTCCGCTTGGGATATTTACTGTTCCCGAGAGCTATGTGACCAGCACTCCATATCAATACATCTTTCCCCTGAAAATAACAAAGGCAGCCATCACCGCACCTTACACTCTCTTGTCGGGATGGTTTTTGAGTTGTTCCGACTATGGAAGCTATCAATGCAGCTCTGGAATTTCTTTCCAATCAAGGCTTCGTCTTCCCAGCTACACTCTGAATAGGGCAGCCCCATCCATTTGCATAGATATTCAGGTTCATTTGAAGGTGCCGGCTTCCGACTGTGAGCTATTTCGTATATAAATATATACAGGTCAGCAACAATCCGTTCAGTTTTACATATAACTAATGAAATGCCATGCGGCCAAATTGTAAATATTCTGGAAAACACAAACTGCTCTTAAATGCTAAACGTAAACAAGATCTCTTGCTTACCTGGAAAATCCGTTTGACCCAGTGTAGATTTGCTTGTCTTCATAGCTACACAAATGGAAAACAAGATGGATCAGTTATCACCATAACCAAGAAGAGTGACATTTGAGGTCCTGTGAATAAGATTATTCACTCTACTACCTCGCGTCTTAAAAAGAAGAAACGGCCTTGTCCCCACAGCCCTGTCTAGTTATCACCCCATTTCCACAACAAAACTCGCCAGAAGTGCCGTTTTCACTCACGGTTCCCCCATTCTCCCTTGAAGCCACCCTCACCAGGCCTGCACCCCTACCATGCCATGATCCACTTTCAACGCCACACACACTGCCGGATTCAAGGATCAAGTGTCAAGTCCTCACCGATCCGTCCCGGGCCACGTGCATCGCCTGCCTTGCAGAACACGCTCTCTCGGCTCCGGGATCTCGCTGTCTTTTCTCGTCTCCTTTACTGATTTGGCTTCCAGAAGCTAGAATGCTCTCCGATTTCCTACTCTCACCGTGTATGTTATCTCTGATGATCTCACTGAATCTTAGGCTTTAAATACTTCCTATGTATTGATGAATTGCCAAGTGTAAATCTCCAGCTCAGACTAAAAGTTCTAACCAGCCAGACTCACGTGTGCTGCCACCTTCACAACGCTCTCCATCTAGATGGCTAAAAAGTGTATCGGACTAAATCTCGTTTCCGCTCTGAAAATCAGCTCTTCCTGCACACTTTGTTTCCATAAATGGGACCTTTATTCTCCTATTTCCTCAGGTCAAAAGTCTTGGCATCATCTTTGACATCTCTTTCTCATTCCCCCACAACCAAATTTACCAGAAAACCTCATTAGCCTTTCCTTCAAAATAAATCTAGACATCTGTCTATTCTCAGGAAGTAAACATATAAAATGAACTATTTACATCAGTCCCAAAAGCAAAGCCATTATTCCTGGAGCTCAAACACCACTAAAATAAGTGTCCACGTACTCACCTATTACTCTTTCTACGATCTGATACTGTTTGTTCAACTCCGAGGCCAGCTCTTGTTGGCAGTTGAAATATTCCACATCTTCAGGAGAAACTTTCCCTAACCTGTAGAGAAGAGAGAAGTACACACTCATCACCTTTGGAGGTTCATACACGTCCATCAGAGCAAAGTCAGAGGCAGGAAAGGAATCATGTCTTTACTTCTACCTATCCTTTTAGTAATCCTTTACAAGTAATTAGAGATTTTACAAAAACATACACTTTTAGGAAATGCTGACAGCCTTGGACCCAAGACACACCACTTGCTCTCCCTATCTCATGTGGCCTATTAAAAAACATCTAAAAAGTAACTATTCTGTGTGATAAACTCATATATCTAAACAGACCATGACAATAAAACTTCCAGATTTAAAAGAGAGTATTTTTTTAAAATATATATATATAACGTATCTATATATATATATATAAAAACGTGTATACATATATATATACATACACACACATGTATGTACATACACACACACATATACACACACACACACACACACACACACATATGGGCTTTAAGAGTGACTGAAATGTGGTTTTGGAAAAATAATTATTAACACCAAACCTTTATAAAAGGACAACAGCAGCAACTTCAAATTAGCTATTACTACACTTCTGAGAATTTTAAACTTCTATGCTTTTTGACCTACCCATCTTGCAGATACATATTTTCATTTTTGACTCAAAGGGAAAATATGTGATTTAGGAAAAAATATGAAAAAGTAGCACATTTTCCACAGTGACTGAAAAGGAATTAGAACCCATCTGTCCCTATTCACGACACAATAACCTGATCCTGTTACACTGAAGGTGTGTGTCTAGGGTTGGACCTCCCTTCCCTCAGGCTGTATACATATATTTTTTTAATCCGTGATGGAAAATGTACCATTGCTTAATTTCATCCTCTTTCTTCTTGAAGTTCTCGAGTTTTTTCAGGCCCTTCACTTTCTGTTGCTGTAAGGATTCTTCACTCTCCCAAGTGCTATGGATGTAAGACCAACCCTTCCACTTGATGAGGTACTGCACTTCGCCTTCATCCTTTTCGGAGTCAAAGTCACCACTGGGGTCTCCATTAGCTTCAATCGCATATACAGTAGTAGAAGCTCCAGTGGCTACAAAAGGATTCAGTATTTAATAAACTTTAAAAAGTATATCAAACCAGACACTGAAGAGTTTCCCAAGTATGAACTGTCTAAAGAATCTCTTTTTAGATAAAGCACCAAAATCCTTTAACTTGAAAGTAGTAGAAATCCACAAATACGGAATACACGAGATTGATAATTTCAAATATTTTCAAAATGCAAACCCAATTTTTATGCTTTAAAATGTATTCCAAAATTTGCTAGTGAAATCAAAGAAATCTTTGTGTCCAAACACAATAAAAATGGAACAGCAACATCCTTTTGTTTTGATCCCTACTAACATAGAAAACAAAACCACTCCCCCAGGAATATTAAAAATAAGGTGAAGAAAAAATTCCCCCACCAATTGCCCATCCACCTAAAGTGCTGTTAACCCTCAACCTCAAGTAAGGCTGGATGAAAAAAGGAGACAAAGAAAAAGGAATTAGGTGTTATTTCGCCATCTCCTCCATGGAAAGATTAAAGAAGCTGAGTTATGAGATCTCTCATTTTAAACACAAAAAACTATTCACTATCGCCCAATAGGTATTTAACCAGCTTCATACTTTTCACAAGGAGAATGAGAAACAATTAGCTAAAGGTTTATTTGCTTAATGTCAATAAGCAAGAACCTCTGCTACAATGCTGCTTTTTAAGATACTAACACGACCTTACTAGTTTAATTTTGAAATCTCAAAGACATATTAAAACACATCCCTGTATTTTCAGCTCTGAAACATGAAGACTAAGGCAGAAAACATCCCCCTTTCACAACAAATATGGGCATGAACTGAAATTCATCATTTCAGAGTTAAAACACATAAAACGTAGGCCTTACTGGGCAGACATAGTAGTCATTTGCTTCTCAAAAACACACACCTCCTTTCTTCCCGAGCCTTGAATCTAAGACCTTTTCGATGGTTTCACTATTATCCTGCTGCTCATCAGCTCCTTCCCCAGTCATTTCAATGAGGTCATCCGAGTCAGTCTCGAAGTCATCGTCTTCTTTGTAACTGTGTGAGAAACAATGCTAAATCAATGAGAAACTATCTTTTCAGAACTCAGTAGTGCCATCCATCACACCACCAGAATAACGAACCACATCCTTTTGGCTCCAACAATGCTGTCTTACAGATCAGCCACATATAAAGTGGGCCCGAAGTTCATTTTTTCTACTCGGTGTATTATTAATACATGTTCATAAAAAATGGCTGGAAGGCTAACTTATATTTCGAAATAAAGAGAGACTATATTTATAATGATTTGTGTAAGGATATAGAAAACTACAAGGACACACCTGTGTTTTTGCTTTTTAGTCAGGTCATTTCTATATAAATAACAACTACAAAGAAAGAAAATGCATAATGAATTTAAAAAGTTGCTACTATTATGCAAAAGAGAAGCAATATTTCTAAGACTAAATGTTTCAGCCCTGTATTATTTTGTCTTCCAATAACATGAATATGAAATTTAAGTATTTTCAAACTATTGAGAACTTCAATAAACACATTTCCCTGGTAGTAAAATATTCGAATGTAACCTTCCACCATATATTAATGACAAATGGTTTGGGAGTCACGCGAGGAAAACACACTTCTCGATACCGTACACTTCCAGGAGGAAAAGGCGCTATCTCTACATCAGCTTACTCAAAGCCCAGTCTGAGCTTGGGAATTATTCACTGGACCGCTTATTAGTATCTCCAGGACTCAGCTGCACCATCTCTAAGTACACTGAAAGAAGCCTGCACGTCTTCTAAAAGAAAACTAAATGCCCTTTGATGCACATAAAGTACAATATTAATTTTTGCACGTACCTATATTCCTTTATTTCATTTTCTAGTAATGCTTCATATGCTATCAGTAAGTTTAATGAATTATACTCAAATATCAATATATACGCTGGACTTAAGAATTTATCTGATTCAGAGAGCAATTCCGAAGAATACAACCCAACATCTCTCTTAAAAAAACAAAGTTATGAAAATGGCATCACTAAGCTACCCCGACAGGACATGAACTTGAAGCAGCTCTCTTAAGAGGAACGAAGGCTTGAAATAAGCTATTGCCA
>NW_006443292.1:414266-433434 GCF_000325575.1 Pteropus alecto | reverse complement strand
TTTCCATACTCCCCTTGGCCAATGCCATTCTTTTCTGCAAGAACGCGGACCAGATTTCCAGATACCACCTCAGGACATAGGTTATCATTTTTGCCTATCAGATGCATAATCCTGGACTGAGAAGAGTCCTAACTAACCACAAAATCACCCTCACGCTAACGAAAAACTTCTGGGGCTCCACCCACCTAACGTTTTTAGCCGCTCTGCGACGAGTCTGCCTCTTAGGGGCTTCGTCATCTTCATCGTCATCATCGGAAGACTCTTGCTTTTTTTTCTTCCCACGCTGAGTTTTAGGCTGCTTTTTAACACGAGGTTTGGGCACTGTTCTAAAATGAGAAGACACAAAAAATGGCAGTTTCTCCTCTGTCATTTGGTGTCAACTTCTAATCTACGTTAACTGTATTTCCCAGAGAAGAAGTACGTGCACACTTAGTTTAACCAGGAAGATGGCAGAAGGCATATTCCTAGATCCTGTTCCCTGAGATTCTAATTCACTAGAATTCTGTTTTCAGCATGAAAGTGATTCTAATGCCGATAATCCTCAGTCATTACTAGGAGAGTCAGTGAGTTCTGAGGCAACGGTTCTCAACTGTTCCTCAGGCTCGCCCGACATAAAAGTGCACATGCGGCATGCTGTTGACGGCATCCCTGTGGCGAGAAATCTGGAAATATGTCAAACTTGCAAATGTAACGATTTTATACTTCAGAGAATTGATCTTATACCAGTTGAGGCATACCAAGGTATTCACTGTAATATTATTTGTACTAACAAAAGATTAATAATGAAAGATTAGAAAAACTCTAAATGTTCATTAACTGTGAACTAGTTCGAGACAATACTATGGAGCCATAAAAAAAAGGGGAGCTTTCCATATACTGACATGGAAAGATTTATAAGATAATTAAAGAAAAATGTACGGAAAGGTGTATGGAATGCCATCATCTGTGTCAAGGGAAGAAACACAAGCATTAACCACACATATCGTTTTCTTACTGTGCATAAAATGTACCCAGAACACTTGAGACTGTCCCCTGCCACAAACCAACGGAACGGACTGAGGACACGGCCCCTCTGGGGACTCCCACACACAGCCAGGCCTGAGAGCCACAGTCCAGGGGCTCTCACAGGGAAACCCCAGACACTCTACCAGTGGTCAGAAAGGTAAAAGGGGAAAATGGGAGGTGGACACTCACTCACAACCATATGTTTCTCTTGTACCTACCATAACCGATGCTACAAAGATAGATGATCGAGGATTCAATAAATTATGGGTAAAATCTAGAATACAGAACTGGAGTGGCATTCCAGCCCTGAGACCTTAAAATCAGACGAAAGGAGACGAAACTCAGGAGATGGGTTTCCCCATGGGTGTGGGCGGGGGAGAGGTACAATGTCCTAAGCTAGGGGTAGGCAAATGTTTGCTGAAAATGGCCAGAAGGAAAATATTTTTGGCTTTCCCAGACAAAAGGCAAAATTGAGGCTACTACATAGTTACTTATATAACAAAAAATAAATTTTCATGCATTTTGATAAAATTCAAAATAAAATAACCACTGAATGTATTTTTTGTGATACATATCTACTAATGAAAAGAACGGCGTTCTTTTTGAAAGGATAACATTTCACTTGCCTGGGATTCAAATTTAGTGTACCCTCTCGTCAAACTATAGAGGTTCATCTATAAAAGCTAGCAGGCCATGCAAAACTGGTGGTGAGTGGGATCTGGCCCCAAGGCAACATCCTAAGCAATACTGCAAAGAGGTAAATTTCCCTGAGCCTCTCTGCTTTAGGCCTTCCTTCCCCATCATCGTACCTTATGTTACCATCCCTCTGATCAAAAATTACCAGTTTCCTGCCTCCTCGGACTCCTTCCTTCCCTGCATGGATTCTCTGCTTCATGTCATACAGATTATCTGAACATAGTGATGCTTTCAACCAACTTAAGAATTAGTTCCCCCAAAAGAACCTGTACTGAAGTCAAATACACAGGGAGCTTTTTTTTTAAAAGATATATTCTTCCCTCCTAACTAATCCACTGTGGAGCAAGAGACAGTAAGAGTCACGCTGAGCTACATACCATGCAAACACCCACAATCAGTATCAGCAGCCCCGTCATCCAATCATCAGCTAAAGATGTAGGCTGGCAAGAAGTGAACCACAGATGCTCAAAACCCAGATCACAACACACTGTATCCCGTCAATTAAGGCTCTCATTCGAGCATGACATCATTTTGATCTAACACAAATTAAGCTCGACCGGCAGCAGAGATGTCTGAGCAAACACTGCACCTTCTGGGGACAGGTCTTCTGGCTTTCACTTTCTTCTGCTCTGGTTCACTCTCTGCACTGGTTCCTTGTTCCTGCTCATCTTCCGAGGGCTCCCGTTTCCATTTTTCTCTGTAATCAAAAGCAAAACAAAATGGATTTTTCCTACAAGAATTCTTCCAGGTTGTTTACCATGAATTTTGAACTAATTATCCAAAAGGCAGAACAGGTACATTTTAAATATTCTGCTACAAGAGATTTATTCTAGCTCCATCTAAATTTTGGTTGCATTTTTTCCTGGACTATATTAATATCTTTTCTTAATTCATCTCTAGTAACAAAAATAACTGAAAATGGAAACTAAGAATGTTATTTTTTAAACTATTTGTTCTAGAAAAAAATGCTGTTAAATCTCTCATATTCTATTTTGATTTAACTACTATCATTGACCAGATTAAAGCCATAATATATACTCTATCAGTGGTTCTCAAATATTAGCATGTATCGGAACCACTTAAAGGGCTTAAAACAGATTTTTGAGCCACGGCCATAGTTTCTCATTTAGTAAGTCTAATGTGAGGCCTAAAAATTTTAACAAATTCACAGATGATGGTGATACTGGTTGGAGACTTCTTTGAGAACTACTATAATAGATATTTTAGCATCTTTAGAATACATTTGAGGAAACAGTCCCTGAAGTTATTTTTCAATAATAAATGTACTACCTACTAAATTATCTGCTCAGCTAAAGGTGTAGTTTTTAGTAACTGTTAGGTGGTTCCTTTGCTCCTTGAGATCTCAGAAGGCTTGAAAGAGCCATATGCTATGGGAGTTCTACTATCCCAGTTTTCTCAAGTTTATTTGAAACCCAAACAACATATCACAGGACTCGGCTCATTTCTCACCTGCAGAGAAGAAAGAAGGGACACAGAACAGCTACCAAGCATGAGATGTTTGGCGGCAGGGAATTTACAGGCAAGTACCTAGGGTTTCTTAGTAAACAAAAGAATTACTACTGTGCCTCTTGGCCTGTGTACAGGAAATGAGGTTATGCTAAAGACAACTGTTGCAATATTGCAAAGTCCAATCAATATTCTTCAAGGAAGAATAGGTCAAAGGAATAGCAGAAGCTTGTTGCAAGAAGGTGGCTGATCTGCTGATTGCTGAGAACCTTCCTTAAAGGTGAAGAAACCACCCTACACCTGAATTAGTGTAGATTTTAGGGGAAAAAAATTCATGCCTTCCATGAAAAGGCAGAGGATCACTTTTATGTACATTACTTAGGTTCTACTAGTGCTGTTTGTTCCAGATCAATTTCCCTAACAGGAGCTGACTCGTGGGCAGGGCCATTTTCTCATCTTTGTACCAGAGCTTACTTAGCTCAAAGGTAGGTAAAGAGAGATACTCCTTTGTTAAATAAAACAATAATTAAAAAATGAGCCATATCAGTCATCAGTCAGACAGGCAGGGTGCTTTTGGAAGCAAACGGGTGAGACACTAAGGTCTCTTAGCACTGTCCAGCATCCTTCAGTCTCTCTAAAACAGAGACCTTCTATCTAACTACACTCTGGGCATGTGTCTTATGCTCCTTCTGCGAGCCTAGTACAATAAATGTTTGCTGACAAATCCAAGGAACAGAAAGTGACGAGTGGGAAAGAGATATCTCCAGCAACAGGGAGACTTCAGTCTCTCTTGGACCAAGTCCAGAACAGCTGACCCTTGAGGAGGTGTTCACACTGTCACAATGGAGAGAAGTGGTTTCACAGGAAACAAGCTTGGAAGAACGTGAACGATGAAGACTTAAGGGACAGATGATCAGAAGACAAAGAGCCTCAGTCAGGTATTAGTTGTAATTTACATAACTCTGCCAGGAATTGAGATTCTCAATCAGGGCAGTTCTAGAATTTTCCACTTCAATTGCAGACTTATAGACTCATGGACAACCAGGAGGACTTAAGACTCTTCCAAAATGTACAAACACTGAGCGGATCTACTGGTCCGAAAGCCTCTTCCTAGAGGAGAAAACTAAAGCCCCGTGGGAACAAGTTAGGCAACGCATCACACCCCCTCCTCTGCTATGCTCACCCCTAGCCACCTGAAAACCCAAGAATCAGGAAAAATTACAGCCAGGCTTATACATTCTGAGAATAGATGAACAACCAGAGGCTTAACAGGTCTGATTTTGTATGTATGTGCATTTGAAATTGTCTGGATTATTTTAAATTTTGTTTTACAATTTTCAACAACAGGATAAAAAAAAGTAAGTTAGGATCAGCAATATTAAGTCACTGTGTAGGAGGGGTGAGGTGGAAAGAGCGATCAGTTACAAGATTACTCCTCCGTGGTACGGGAACATCATGCTGTGTAAGTTCTAAGGTTTTAAAATGCTAATTAACATGATTCAGGGGAGTGAGCTCCTTCTAAGACTGTATTCTTCAAAAACGTCAGTGTCGAACACGCAAAGAAAGCCTGTGAAAAAGCTCTAGAGATTAAAGAAACCTGACGACTAATACAATACCTGAACCCGAACGGAAGCTTGCGGTGGAGGCGGAAAAATGCGGTGACAGACATTAGTGGGTCAAGTGGCAACAACGGGAATGTGAGTAAGAAGTATTCCGCCAACGCCAAATGTTTGTTAAACCTGGACTGTGCTTATGAAGAGACTGCGATTCGTAGGAAATGCGCACTGACGTGTTTAAGGGTAAAAGGCCACGATGTAGGAACGTACGCACGTTGTCGTCAATGGTTCAAGAGAAATACTGTGTGCGCACGCGTAAAGAGAACACCCGTGACAGCAAAGCGAAGGGGCCCCGATGGTGAGCGGGGGAGGGCCGGGTAAAGCACCAGGCTCGCTTTGTGCTACTTCTATTCTCACGACTTCTCTCAAGCTCGAAACTAATTCCCCAAAAGCTGCTTTTAAAAAATTTCAGAATCTGTGGTACACAACCTGCAGGGTTTCAGGAAAGCGTGTTTCAGAATTCCCCGCCCTCTGAGTGAGACTCAACCCTGAAGCCCGCGTGCCACACACCGATTCTGTTACACCCGTGCAGATCGCAGAGGGCACCGTTGGCACTGGGCCCTGCCACCTGCGTCTTGGCAGCTGTATTCCTCCAAGTCATCTTACTAATTAAAATGACTCAGGAGAGCTCTCCAGGAGCCAGGCCCTCACCAGCTGCCCAGAGGATAGCAGGACGTGAGGCTGGCCCAGGGCCCCAGACTGCAGGGGTGAGGGGACCTCCCTGACTGTGGCAGGAAGAGCCCCCAGGAAGGGAGGCAGTACTACAGGCAACACATACTCCCTAGCACCGGGGACTCGGAGGTTCTGCCCTGGGCAGACCTGTGAAAGCTGCCAACTCTGGAGAGCATTGAGGATTGACAGAGGGAAAATGAGTAAAGACGCTGGTCAGAGGAGGAAGACTGATAAGCTGTACATGGCTGGAAACATGTGGGCTTCCGCACACCAGAGTACGGTCGTTAGAATGGGAAGTCCTGGGTTTCAGGCACAGCCCCACCTGGTCTCAGTCGAGAGACTGGCCGAATGCAGGCAGTCAGTGGAGGGGAGAGCATATTCCTGGACTTCCCAAAGGACCCCAGACGGCCATTGAGAACACTCTCCCCCAAGCAGCCCATCTGATTGGGGCAGAAACATCACCCTCTGAGATACCGAGAAATGCAGGCTTGCCTGCAGTTACTATTTCTCCAACTCTAACTAAATATTTAGAACACGAATTGAAAATTGTATGTGCTCTAAGCAAAGCAGTATTAAACACCTGACTCAGCATACTTTCTAATAACTGTTAGGTCAGCAGAATTAGCATTACTCCATTTTGGACATGAGGAAATGGATTTTAAAAACTCAAATTACTTAGCCTTAGTCCAAAAACGTATTTAAGATTAATTACTAACATTTTGTAATAGAGAATACATAACTGGTGCTGTACTAAGGGCCACAGACAACTGTTTATCATGAAATCCCCTGAATTTGTGTGCAGTTTTGAATATTTACATTTTTCTGAAGAAACAAGCTATGGAATCCAGACTGTCAGAGGGATCCACATCCCTTCCAAAAAGATTTCTCTCCCCGAAAAACCAAACAAAAAAAATCAAATACTTTTCAAAATTTTTAAATAAGAACTATATAATCTGTTATAAAGTTCACATTAAGCCCAAGAATTAAAATTGTCTATGAACTGCAATATTTAAATTAACGGAAATGACAATGTAAAATTTCACACTAAGACAGGTGTCCAACCAATATAATTCTGCCATGCTGACATAAAGGACAAACGGAAATGAAAAATCTGTTCCTTGCTTCATCAGAATAGAATACCAAATACCTATATGTTTGGTATCTGTGCACAAAAAAATAACTGAGCTCATTTGGGGTAACTGGATGGAATAACCTGGGGTTTGCCCCCCAAGGAGCCGCCCAAGCACGTGTGAAATACTTACATGTGCAAAACTGACCAGCCTGGGCTTCCAATGCTGCAGATCAAGCTGAACAGTGACCCAAGGTAACCTCAAACAGAGCAGCCTCTGGGACCGGGACAGGCTGCAGACAGTGACAGCGGTCCCAGAGACACCGACACGCGCCACGCCACTAGGCTGCAGTTTCCCCGTGAAAGACTTACTGTTTTTTCAGCTGCCTCTGGCCTCTTCTTTTTGGGCTCCCACTGTCAGACCCGCTACTTGCCTTCAGTGGGTAAGGGGGAGAAATGATCGCAGACTTTAATTCACAGTTCTTAGGGACACCACCACCCCCTGGTTCAACGATCTACTCAATATGACATTATTCCACATGAGCTTTTAGACAGGAAGAAACCTACGCATATGTTCGGTGGTGCTCACCCTTCCTCAGCTTTGAAGATTAACTTCTGTCTGTCATTACCGCCTTATCTCTAACGCCAGGAACTATTTCCCTCCACTTGACTTCTAGAAGAGCACAGTCCCATAAAATTTTCTGGGATGATGGAAACGGTCTGTATCTGCAATGTCTAATATCGCAGCCAGCGGCCCTTGAAGTGTGGCTAGTGTGACTAAGGAACGGGACTTTTCATTCACTCAATTTTTATTTTAAAAGCCACTTATCTAGTGATCACCATACTGGATCCTGCAGATGCAGAATATCCTATGGAAATGCCACAGCGGTTAGTGTGCCATCAGAGGCAGTGGCTACGGATCTATTTCATTTTAGACTCGTTAAAGAGCGTGTTCAATCAAGAGCCGAAGGTGCTCTGCCAACACTGCTAGGCCAAAAAAGGCACCAGAACAGCTCTTTCTCCCCAAAATTAAGCAAAATGGCAAACCAGTCCGATCGCTCTTAGTCTTCTGCCCCACAATGTGTTAGTTTTTGTACAAAAGAGAAAAGAAAAAGATGTGCACGACTATGTGGCTGGTTCTAACACGCTGCTCAGTAACCTGGTCCTAGACACTATGGAAAAGGCCAGCCAGGGCAAACCAGCTCAGAGGTCACTCAAAACAAAACGCCATATGTGCAATGTGCATGTTACGGTCAATTGGCCTTTTTAAGTACATTTACTGAAACCCACTCTCAACTCGCTAACCTATGGCCATTAATATTCAGCTTTTATCAGAAGGATGATGTATTGTTAAGAATAGGAAAGTCCTCCTAAAATGCAGACAGGGGACATTTCACTGAGAGACAAAAGAGCATCTCTCCAGAATGCAGTCTACAAATCTAATAGAGCGATAAGAATGCACAAAAGTATCACATAAACAAAGAGGTGAGAAAAGTCTGATTCTACAAAAACAACAGAACCAAGGAAATGATACTAATTTTAAAATCACCACTGTATTCAATCTCAATTAGATCAGAGTATGCATGAAACATTTTATACTGTACACTAAAAATAAGCCAGGAAACCAAATTTAAAGAAATTCGATAAAATAAAATTTTATCTAATTTACTATGTCAAACAAATTCTCTTTCCTTTCTCAGAAATAAATCTGAAACTACTTATACATTGTTGTATTTGTTTACCAAACAAATTACACATTTAACAAAATCCAGAAGATTGAGAAATTAGGTATTTAAAAACTTCTTGATACAATCAATTTCACTATGAGAAACGTTTAAAAGAAAAAAAATGAGGCCAGTTCTGTTATACTCTGACACTCTACTGAAACATTTGCCATAAGCTCACAGTAGTCACTCAACTCCCGTGGCCTGAAGCTCAGTCTTCTTAATGGCAACACACACCGGAGTCAGAAAGGATGAGGTAAGATAAGGAGTAAATGTGTCCCCTTTAACAGTCTTTTTTTCTTACCTCCTCCTTAATATTAAATCGTGACGGTTCTTGTCTGCTTCGGTTTGACCGCCTAACCCCATAAACATCAGGGTATTCTTCCCACATCTGTAAAATTAACAGACCACGCATCAATCTTTTTTCTTGACCTCCATCTACTATTTTCATTTCTGGAACATGTATGTTAAGAGAATTCACATAACTAAATATCAAAAGGATTGTTTTGTTAGTTTTGTGTATGAGACTATAATAAGGTATTATCTTTAAAAAGAACAAGGCATATTACCCTAAAACATATTAAAGTTTAACAATGCCTCTACATTACTAATGGCTATTAGACTATACAGTATACTGCTTACCCATGATTAAAATATAAACTTACAGTTGAATAATATGGTAAGGCAAAAAGAACTGTTTCCATTAAAGATAAAGTATTTACTGATGAATTTTAAGTATCTAATACTTCGTGTATATTGACCCATCCAAGAAATAAGAAATAAGCAGGGCCCCACCACATCTAATTAAATAAGAATCAGGCTATGTGTATATTTCTTTAAATTTCTCAGCACATGTAACATGCCAGATACATGCAAATTAGGTATGTCTAACATTTGGCTAGAAGTTCTGAGAATAAGAACCACTGCTATTTCTCTAGCACATGTGATTTTATTTTCTAGCAGTAATAAATTTTGCTTTTTTATTTTTAGGAACCATCCTCACTAGTGATCAAAAAATAAAATTTAAAGGAGGAATTAGTTGGAGAGAAAATTTTTCTCACAATGCAGTAACATTATCTTAGTAAAGATTCAAATCAACAAATCTGCAGAAAAGATGTACAAGGTCCCTCCTTCCACAATCTCTAATGATTAGAGTCTAACCCCTAATCTCACTCTCCTTCCCCAGGATAACTGCTGCTGAGTACATCATGTGTTGTGTTCTTTTAATAAAATCAATTACGTATAGGCAAAATTAATTTGAACAAATTGTGGAACACGGAAGTGAAAATGTTTAACAGGAATTAAATATGTAGAAGAGATGCTTGACAGCTAAGATTAGAAATGTGGGTTTGTCATCAAAATGCAGGTGACAGCTAATGTCATGAAAATATTTGGAAAGAGGGGAAGCCGCTGAGATACATGATGTGTGGCAAGTGGACCCTGAAAAGACAAAGTTGATGAAAGACGACCCAGAAAAAAACAATGTCTCTAAGCCAAGGGAGGACACTCAACAGTGCCTTTAAAAAAAAAAGGAAGCTACAGAAAAACAAGGTCTCCAAAGAAAACTAGCGAGATGTTCCACGAAATAGGCATTTTAGAACTAGAACCCACTGTAATCGTGTAATCCAGTGTCTTCAGTTTATGAAGGTGAAAAATCCATAATGACCTTAGAATAATCTCAGAATCGGAAGACAAAAGGTCCAAATGAAAGGAGTTAGGAATAACCAAGTGGTAAGAATCTAGGGCAAAGAGGAAGCAAATGCAGAACACTGAACCCTGGCAGAGACAGAAGACAAAGAGCTTTACTCTAACCTGTCTGCCATCTCCACCTCCGCCCTTTTTGAACTTCTGCTAAAGCTATGGAACTTTTTCAGCAAAGGTATGTACAGAGCTTTTATTAACAGGGGTGGCTAAAATATTTAAGTGACACTATGTCAATTAGTTTTATCATTTAAATATTAGGCATTCACGCTCAACTGTTGGAACTTCATTACAGTACATACTGTAATTCGGACAGCCTGAAATCATCTTGCATTCCTATTTGTCCTTTTGATATGTAATTCAACTCTTCAATGAAAAAGCTACCGAAGGACAGAAAACGAAGCCTTCCTGAGAAGTCTCCTTTTTTAGAATAACAATCATTCAAGTCACAATCCAATCTTTCTAACTGGCTGTTCTGTCCATCCAAGTGTTAATTTTTTTTAACTTTTTAGAACTGATCACCTTAACTTTAAAAGTATATTTTAATATTTCTGCCTGACGCTGTACTTCTATCTTGAAATTATAACGACTCCCCTCCTTTCTTACCTTTTTAAATGAAATTACATATGTACAAGTCTTAAAGTTAACAGTTGTGAATCCTATAGTTTCCTTTCATCTCTACAAGAAACTCTCCACCGTACAGAAGAAAAGCTAAAAGCCAGACTGATTTGTCCATTATACTTCATTCGAACATGTGTGGTGGTCTTCTGGAATAAGCGCCTGATCTAGAGAGCACAGGAAACCAGGCCTAGACATCAGGCTGTGAAAATCGCCAAGCCAAGGCCTCTGCCACAAGTCTGGGTGGTCCATCTCTCAGTTTAAAGACACTCAGAGCAAGACCTGTAAGCAAGAACTTCTGCATGCACGGTCTTTGATTTTGTTTTGTTTTCCTCACATGCAGGGTCTTTCTGAATGAATGAAATAAGTCACCACTTGAACTGCCTCTTGTGAAAGGTCCACCCAACACAGTGAGCGGGCAACGAGTCACAGCACTCGAATGTCTGAAGGTCACTTCATTGGTGATGCACTGCTTGGCAAGGACAACTCGCACTTTCCCAGCCCCAGCTCTACCATCACAGTGCCCAACTTCCCACCAGTTCCTAAGGGGCACTTAACAAGAAACGGTTATGCTGGGAACAGAAGAACCTAATTTAGCATAGTTCATCCCAATTTTGCCTCAAGAGTCAAAACCAGTTTTGCATTGTTTTTTAATTTCATGTTTCTTGAAACTATTCTACAGAACTTGCAGGTAATTTAAAACTGTACTACTATGAAAACCTGAGTTTGCAGATGTAGGTTTGCATCTTAGAATAAAAACTGATTTAGCATAAAGTTTTTAATTTCTTTAGACATTATTAAATTTCTAAAAGCAATATTATTTTGCATTTTCAGTGATCAAAACATAATTCTCTCAAAATGGGGTTTTAAATGATCAGCTGTATTCTTATGATTAAAAGTCAGTAATTCTTTCCAAAAGGAATGCATCCCAAAGTTTGGGCATCAATGAGAAAAATGCCACACAACTTCATTTTTGATGTTTTGCATACTTGGCTGGAAGACGTTAGGCAAAGAATATCTACATGCCTAGGCACGGATTAACTTTTTCTCTGTGAGAAGTATCTCTTCTGTTCTTCTGATCACAAAAACTACCCTTATTCTTAAACTGTGATTATCCAACACTAAGCTTTACAACTGCGTTTCACTGTCAATCTGACAGAATCATCTGTCAATGATTCTCTCTGGTTTTATACAGTGTTACATGAAAAAAATATTAACCACCTTTTTAAAAACGTTAAAAACCAAACCTATAGAAATTTGTCCTTTTGCCCTAAAATTTGATGGTGCATATAATTATTTTCTTTATAGCCTATATCTACTATATCAATTAGCAAGAGGAAAAGCAGTCTCCATTCATATCCAGAGAGAGTATATTTGGAAAGGTAACTGTAGTTTTCCTTATCAAGACACATTAATGAGTCTTCCTAGGGAATAGAGATCTGCCACCTGACCCCGGCCAGCGGCCTGCTTGTACTGGACAGCATAGGAGATACCTTCTTCACGTCGGCTATCCGCTCCTTCTTAGAGGCTGGCTTCTCTTTGGCTTCTGGAAGGACTGGCTGGGATTTGGAACCTGCCGATTCACTCTCAGATTCCGACGGACTCTCTGAAGACTCAGAACTGCTATTTGACTCGCTGCCATGTCCACTTCCCGGATCGCTGCCTTGCTCACTCTCCGACTGGCTGCCTGAGTCTGAACCCGAAGCTTCTTCAGATGCTGAGTGACTTATTTTTTATTTTTAAAAGAAAAGATTTTAAAAGATTTAAAAACTGCCACATAAATCTGTCTTTAAAAATCTTAGCAGTAAAATGACAGTGGATAGTAGTTTTGATAATAAAAGATCAAAATTTCCAAATTAACTTTGATATCCCTATATTGCAATATTACTATCAATCTCAATATTCCTACTGGCTACCACCCTGAGTGCTCACACGATGCCATATACCAGCTAATTTATATAGATTAGCTCTTTCACAAAAACTCAGAAGGGAGATACTAGTCTCTCCTCCATTCAGATAAAAAAAAAAAAAAAATAAAAAAAAAAGGCCTGAAGCTTGGAGGTACAAGTAACTCTCCCAAATAACAGGTAGGATTTTAAGCCAAGCTGATCTGTCTGAATCCACTACATCTTATTTGTTTTATATCATGCCTCCCTCCCTCAAGACAAAAACAAAAACAGAACAAAACACAAACCTAAAACACCAACCAACACAGAGGAAACCAAAACCAAGGCAAGGTTACCCAAAAAAGTAAGAATGTAATCTGGTTGCAATTATCCAGTGTTCTCAACAACAGGTGCAAATCAGATTTGTCTGGGCAGCTATATAAATACACACATTAACCTCAAACCAGAGATCTTGCCTGGGAATCTCCTGTATTGAGTCCCAGATCTGGTAGACCTATCTGGACGAAATAAACAAAAAGAACCATTCTGACTCTAAGGTGAAGGCCTAATCCAATACAGACCTCTACTTCCTACCACACACCCCTGGCCCTTCCTCATATTCCAAACACTCCTCAGGGAAGTAACCTAAGGCAGGTGACAGAAGCAGCCACAAAATAGAACGACAAAAGGCTGAGGAAGGATTTTCGACCATCTAATAGGGACCAGGCATTACGCTATCACATGTGTATCACTGTGCTTATTCCCCAGAACAAATCTATTAGGCATTATTATCCCCACATGAAAGGTGAAAAAACTGAGATGTTTTAAGTAACCTGGTCAATGACAAAACCAGAAGTGTGAGGGTAGGGGGAAAGCGGGGACTGCACCCCAAGTCTGGATATAAAGTGCAAACTGTATTTTACCATGGGGGGCGGGTAACAAAACCTCAGAGATTCGGAAAATAAATCTTATCCCTGTTACATCATGTCCAAAACTAGTCATGCATCCCTGTAATGGTGAATTGCTACTGTCAAGGCCTCACTATACTTACTGACACAGTAAAAGCTGACTAAAGGCATCTGAAGTCACTTATTCTCTACCTGTGACCACTCAGAAGGTGGTCATCAGGCAAGAGAAAAGAGAAGGCTAGAGAGCACAGTTAAAAGTGCAGGCTCTGGCACCCACGGGTTGAGCCTCAACCCTAGATCATCTCTAGCCTGTGCCATCCTCTGTGACATTACCAGAGGGGTCATGAGAGCATCATCAAATGACAGCTAAATGCCAAAGCTTTTTATCCAAACATTACAAATTTCAGAATTTCACACCCACGCTCAGATTCCCCTAACAAAGTTCCTTCCAGCTCAGCCCCCACTGGTGAGCCAGCACCACACAATTCACGGCTCTAGTTGGGATTTACTAAGTTTCACTTCCACCGCTGCTCACGCACAGAAAGGGACAGAGGCAGCTCCAGAAATTCCTTGTCAGGGATTTAGAAGGAGCAGCCTGCTTGATAGGGCCGTAAGGGATGACCTGGAAGCTTCACTTGCACTGCCAAAACGGCTGACTGCCTGAAAGATTAGGGAGCTAATGCCGCCCATCTCCTCCTGGACACCCGACACCTGGTCAGCAACAACATCCAATCTCAGATGCCCGATGAAACCCGGCCTCTGCCTATTTCTCAGGACTTATCACTTAACCACTCCTCCCCTTACCCTGCTGAAGCCATACTAACCCACGTGTGGGGCACAGTAAGCCCCAGTACCGCTCACCTCCCATCTCTGCTTATGCATCAGGCATTACCTTCTCTACGAAGCAATCCTTTGTGCTCTTCAATCCCAAACTCGGTGCCTATTAGGTATTTCCACTATACTGTCGCAGCACCTCGGCCATGGCGGTTACTTACCATCCCTGGGAACTGAGAACAGGCAGCCCCATTTCAACTCGAGCTCCAACCCGCAGGCTCCCAAGGCTCTTGCCTCACTCTTTAAAACATGCTGGCTTAGGTGGCTGACTCCAAAGTCTCCGCTGTTAACATTCATGCAACTTGGCCTCCCATTTGTCCCATCCAATACAAGTAACTTGTCAACTGTCGACCTCCCCAACAAACTTGAGAGCTAAGCAGCCGTTCACGCTTCCTGTGCCTAGTACGCTAGAAAAGGAAATGGGCAGGGGGCTGACTGACTTTGCTAGAGTATGTGATCTTCTCAAAATCCTTTTGAAACGAACGCTTTAGGTTTTTAACTGCTACCGTAAGGCTTAACTCTAGATAAGAGATTAAGGCTGCAATTAACACTGTGGCAATCACCACCAATTTTAATTGCCGTAGGACGACAGTATGGTCCATGTATTGTCATGAAATATAAAACATTCCAACAAGAAAATGGAAAATCTTCAACTACCAACTTGAATCACAAAGTCAGAAAAAGCAACATTAGTCTGAACAGAACTAGGACGGTCTGGTCAACTAGAAATCCTTTCAGTGTTTTGTGTGAAAAACAGCAATTATTTGTAGATGTAACAGAAACATCCAATGTCATTACCCACGTTAGGTTATGTACGTACGTATGAATATCTCATTCCCTTCAACTGCTTCAGAGTATGAATATACAATATTTTATTTAACTTGTCCTCTTAGTAATGAGACATTTAGATTATTTTTAAATTGTCCTCTCAGTCAATAAACTACAAATGCCCTTGGTGCACTTCATAGTTCTATGATTTCTGAGATTTCCAAATTGTTCACTGTAACCAATAAAACTATAAATCTTTGTATGTATCTTCTTGTGCAGCTCTATATTTGTTTGTGTAAGAAAGTGTGACCTCTAGACATGTCACAATGCATACAAACCTTTTAGGTAAAAAACAGAGCTATGTTTCTCTATTAGCACCTATGCACATAAATGCATTTTAATCACCAAACCGTTAACAGTGGTTTACACCCTGTTGGATAGGTTACTGAAATATACTAGTAGATTCCATGAACTACTTGTGTAATTAATTTCAAAAAGAAAAAAAAAAATAGTAACTATGAAAAACCCAAGAAAAGATAAACAGCAAATTCACAATTGTATTTACCTATAGGGGGATGAGGGAGGCAGATAGGGTCAGAGAATGGTATTAGTGAGGTTTTATGACTGACGCTAAGTGATGAGTTCATAGTTGTTCAGTATGTATTAATCTTTTTAATGTCTAAAATGACTCCTAATAAAATCAAGGTAAGGGATGCATATACTCCCAATACTACACATGAGCTGAAGATTTAAACAAGTGTTTCCTTATTTTTTTTTAATTAGCAAGTCAGATTTAATAGACTTTAAATAATATTCAGTGGGAAAAAATGTTTTCTAAAAAGCGTTAATAAAAAGAAAACTCAATATGATATTTCTAGAAGGACAAGTTCCTAAATGTTGAAATGGAAAATTAAAAACAAAAACAAAAAACTAAATACTTCCACATTTATGGCAATGACAGTCTAATTTTTCCCTCATAGGACGAGATGTTTCTTGAAATATTATGTAGATTTGCTATTAATGCCTAGTTATAATACTAAACACTATGAATGCTAAATTTGTAGTTTGTGATGCTGACTTGGAGTAGATGTGGAAAGTCTACAAGACTGACAAAAAACGGATCAAATTGAATTAGTGGATGAGGAATCCTTTGACTAAACTTTCACCTAAACAATGAAAATTACCTGACTTCCAACGGCATTAATAGTTTTAATACAATTAAAAATTATAATTTCAGGATTATCCACCATCAATATAGAATTCTCACAAAAAATAAGTATCTGAAAATAAAATCTGAAATAAGTATCTCAAAACTAAGTTGGACACGTTTTATAATCTTTGAACAATCAATACAAGGGAAAAACGATGCAAAAATAAATGAAAGGGATTCAAGTCAGTATTGGGCTTTTAGATTCTAACAGAAAAAAAAATGCTTATGAAAAAAGTTTAACGTTTGTTTTCACTTGTGGATAAAAAGGATTCGGTATCTCTTCAAAATCCTTTCTGAAGCTGGCAAAATTAAGTGATAACGTATTTCTTACAATTGGACTTTGAAAGCAAGCTGCATTAATAGCTATTGTGTTCCATTTTTAACTTCTTAATCGTTACTTCCTAAATGGCCACAAGAGGGCAGCACAGCATCACTTCCTTAAAAGAGCAAGCCTGTGGGATCTCTGCCCAAGAGCTGCCATTTCAGCACTTGGATAGTTTATTTTCCTAAACTTACAAAATGGCTGAACTGCTTGGCAGAACATGTTTTTTTTGTCGGTGGTGGTGGTGGTGATGGTGAAAGCAAAATCCAGTAAAAACGCAAAGCAATCTACACTGGAAACCCATAAAACTTACTTCCAGACTCGGCTCTATCAATGATGGAACAGCTAATATTTATGGAGCACTCATGTATCAGGCATATGCAACAGTTTTTTAATCCTTAAAACAAAGATGACAAACCATTCCCACTTTACAAAAGAGGCTTAGCCCAAGAGTGTGCATAATGCTGTCATCATCCCCACCCCCGCAGTCTGGACTATGGAATCTGCACTATTTAACCTCTTAGGTGGTACTGCTGTCCCACCCTGTCATGCTTATTAAGCCATCCAAGGTTGATGCAGAACGAGTCCTTCCAATCACTTGTTTGTCTTAAGATGGAAAGGTATAGATAAATTTAAGACCTATTCCACCTCTAGCTCAAGTCCTATGATTCTGATGACTAAGCCACATTATAAACAAGGTTAAAAGCCAAAATATTTATACATACAACATGTGAAGAATTACACATCAAAGAAAAATACAATAGAAAACCGGGCAAAGGAAATGGACAGAAAAGAAACTGAATCGGCCGATAAACTTATGAAAAGGTAATTAAACCTCACTGATAATTTGGGAAGTGTATATTCCAACAGATTATTTTACACTCATCTGTTTTGCAGAAACTTTAAAAGTCTAGTAATATTAAATGATAGTGAGAAAGTAGAGAAAAATAGTATTCACATACCCTCATCGAAAAAGTAATCAGTAGAAGCTCTGGAAAGCACCTTGACATCATACAATAAACCTCAAAATATCCATGTGAATCAGGCAATTCAATCTATGAGTATATAACCTATTAAAATTATCTAAATTGTGCTGAGGGTGGAAAGTGTTAAATTGTTCAGAGCTCTGCTCATAAGATCAAAAAGAAGAAAATAATCTAAATGTCCATGTATGACAATGTAAAAATGAAATGTGAAAGTCATACTATGCGATTAATTACAACAGACTAGAATGAATTAGATCTATAAATATTAACATTACAATTTCAAAACTATTATATTTTTAAAATGCAAAATGTGTCATGTGAACCATGTATGTTCTTAAAATCCCACCGTTTTTACATGCCAAGTTCATAAAAGTGACTAGGAAGAGGTAAATAGGATTTTAATTATACCTAACTTATTTAAAATTTTAATGGTATTTTTTGAATTTTTCTGAATTTCTCAAAAAAAAAAAAAAGCTGTGCTTCTAACACTACAGAATTGATCAATATTCAGATGTTCCTAGGATTAAAACAGTTTTTCTGGAAGTTACTCTAACACTGGTTACCACACTACTTCTGCTCCCCAACAACCAATAAGCATCCGAGTAGTCCTATGTAGTTTAGGGTGCATCCAACAAATGGCACCCAGACATGCATATCACTGGGGAAGAGTCCATTATAGCAAGAAGTTTGGAAAAGGTACAGCTGGATAACCATCTCACCAAGACCTACCCAATCCGGATCTGGCAATGCTCTAAGGATTATGGAAAGGCCGGGGCAAGCCTTCTAGGCAGGTAAGAACTGAACCCACCAAGCAGCGAAAAGCAGGCACAAGAGGAAAAGCTCTTCTGTAATTCACCATCTCAAGTGATGTATTCTTCCCATCCATTTACAACTCTGAGGATAGATGGACTGGTTGAAGCAGGAACTCCTTTCAGCCCTTTGAGGCCTGTCTTTCCTTATAAACTTTTAGGCTATAATCTTTAGACTTTTATAAAACACTAACTCCAAAATTCAAAGATCTTAAAAGACCTGGCTGCCACCCTCCGTGGGAAACAGCGTTTACGCCCAGTGTCATAGAAAGTGAGTGGGGTCCCTGGATCAGGAAAGGCCAAGGAACACAACTTTCTTAGTAACGACCAACGTTCACTGTGACAAGCACTTTGCTAGACATCTCAGACGAGTTTCTCAAGCCTAGGATTAATGACGCTTTGGGCTAATCCTTTTTGGAGCCGTCCTGTGTGTTGCCCAATGTTTAGCAGCATCCCTATAGCCTCTACCCACTAGATACCAGTTGCATCCCAACCGAGAATATCTCTGGGAGCTGCCAAAAGTCACAAATGGGGCTGGACAGGGGATGTTTCTAGTTGAAAACCACTGCTTCAGAAGCATTATTTAATTCTAACTTCTCTAAGATACACACACTACACATGCAAGAACTACTGCCCTAGAGGACTCGCACATAGAACTCACTCAAGCCTGGTTTCACAGCTGACCACCTGGGGGGCTCTGGGCAATCGGCTATCTACCCTACCCTACTACTTTAACTTCTAAAACCTAATCAGCTGTGGGCCGGTGCTGCAGCATTCTCAAGTGATTCTGATACAGAGCCAAACTGCAAACTAAGTTCAGAACAACAAAAAGAAAATTAGAAGCAAAGCCCAATCTTCACGAAAGGGAATCAACCTC
>NW_006443292.1:386832-411582 GCF_000325575.1 Pteropus alecto | reverse complement strand
GTTCTTCCTAGGTCTCCAGGACCCACCCCTCCCACCCACCCACCTACCTTTCCTCAAACTACCCCATGGAAACCACTGCAGGGGCTACTTGATTCAAGATTAACCTGAATCTTTTGATGTAAAATTATGGCCTTCTAAACAGCGTTGTGTTTCTGGCATCACTCACACCTATGATGTACTCTGATTTTGAGTTTCTGGTTTCTTCAAAAGATCTTAGGAAAAGCCAAATGAAGAATTATTCTAGATTTTTACTATTTTCCTCAACTTCCTAAAGCTTCTTCTTACCCATCTAGTTTAATAGCAACTTCTGCCAAAATGCTTAAGTGATCCCTGTGTTTGAATCCAGTTCCACCACTTATTCCACCCTGTGCCTCAGTTTACTCACCTACAATATAGGGAGGATAATCATACCTCAGACACTCGTGAGGATTCATCAAATTACCACACAGCAAGGCCTCAGAGCACGTTCCAGGCTCGAAGCAGGTACTATACATGACAACTGTTATCGAACCCTCCCAAAGCGATCAACTTCGTTTCAATTACAACACCTCTCACCCATTTCACCTGTTGGTTTGATCACTGAAATGCAAAACTGCAAGCACAACCAGCAGAAACAAACTTGAGAAGAATCTACAAATCCTTTTAAGCATACAACTGAAGAATGGCAGAGGGATAAAGGACTCAGCGGGACATAGGGCCACCTACAGACCTGCGAAGGAAGAGTGTCCCGTGAGAGGTAACTTGGAGAGCCAGGTTACCCCTAAGGAGGTCACTAAGTATTTTGGCTACACTAACCCTCACTTTAAATAAAATCTACATTTCAAAAACCCTCGAAACAGTGCCTGAAACAGAGTCAGCACTCAACAAAATGGAAAACTACTCTGGTATTTTTCTATAAACTGTTCAACGCATGCTAGTTTCTCACGACGAAATCTAAAATGAAAGATTACCGACATCACAGGCACTGCTGGACTTAATAACCTACACAAAATGCAGTACCCTAAGGTTCACCTTCATGTTCTTTTTTCTTTTATGCTAGTTACAGCTCACAATCCACCAACAGTGACCAACAGCCCTCTAACTGCTCCACGGGGCAGCTGACATCCACTGATACAGACCCTGGTTTTACAGTTCCTTTATCAGCTGGAGGGAGTTCTTAATGGACTTAAGTGACTGCATTCCAAGTTAATTCTAGAATCCATGCTTTTGGAGGTGATCTAAAATGGAAGAGATAGCACTAGAATTTAAAGCAACTTGAAGTGAAAACATTCCAAGAGTATACACATTTTAAAGGTATGCTCACAGCTCGATCTGGCATGACACAATGCAGAAATTCTTATCAAGCATACAACTCGCCTTATCACCACCCCGCCCCACCCCTCTGTGCCTCCAGACCTGCAAACTAAAGCTGCTGTTAAAACTGCCCTAAAAAGGGAATGGAGAAAACGAGACAAGTAATGGAAAGACCAAGGGTTAGAAAGGAACAGAAACACAAGTGCTCCATCAGCAGATTTGAAACACATGGAGACACACGCAAATTTAAAACACATGATGGGGAACTTCTAAAATTTAACTCAATCCCAGGGATCAGGCTGGACATGGTATTTTTAGAAGCTCTTCAAGGTCTCACATAAGAACAACAAAAAAGTAGATCTCAATTGTTAAATAGAAATTCAACCAAGTAAAATTTAAAGATCTAATTGGCTTTACTGAACACTTTGTGACTCGAACAGCATCCCAGCTAGCAAGTACAGAAGAACTTCAAAGGATTGTACAAAGTGGAAGGTTTTTAAAGGCAGAAGGGGGACAGGAAAAGGAAATTAGTAAGGAACCCATTGTTTCAGGCAAGGTCACTCTAAGGAGAACTGGAGGGTTCAATCAGCGGATTGCCTCCTAATGCTGACCAGGAAATTCCAGGGTTGGCTGGTTAAAAAGTCACATTCCTAGGGAAAGTTGAAACTGTAATTAGGTTAGGTATTAGGTTTTAGGTTGCCGATGTGAGCTTTCACATAAGTGACTCTGTTTGGGGCCTGTTTTTTTTTGTTTGTTTGTTTTTGTTTTAACACAACTGACTCATAAACCATGAAAAAAAAACGGAAGCAGAAAAAAAAACACACACACACAAATATTGAGACCATAGCTCCAACATAATGAACTAGGCTGGAGGCATGATGCTAAATCAAATATACAGGCTATGGTGCAGGATTACAGAAAGCCAGCCCCAGCCAATTAAACACTGGCGGTAAATGTTACTGCTCTTACTTACATCCACACGACACTGCACCCTGGCAGTCACTATATCCACTCCCGTACAGCTTGAGGAAGTGAGGCAGAGGGTGAACCAGGCCAATAATTACTTGCTACAGAAGGGGCGGGGCGGAGGGGGAGGTGTCTGCTCAGAGTGACTGCCAAGAGCAGGGCTATGACTCACACAAGAGGCTGTTCCAGTCCAGAAAGAATCATATGCTACACCTTCAAAAGGCTGGCTTTCTCAGGGGGAAAAAAAAAAAATCCTAAGATGACTGCAAAAAAAACCATCCAAAGTTTCAATTAACTAAATGGGATCTGCCTCCTAAAATCATTTTAAGCTCTTAAGCTCTCCTAATTGACCCAGGCAGACACCTGTGGGAGACCAGGATCCCAACCACAGCCCTCGGGGACCACCTGGCTCTTTCAGAGACACTTAGTGCAGGAGGCTAGGAATGTAAGATGAAGCATGGGGAGTGATATCATGGATCGTTTACATGTACGGAGCACTTTCAGGGTACCAGGATCTTTGTTAAGCACTTTATAGGTATGGTGTTATTTAATCTGCATAACCCAATGAAGATTATTGTCCACATTTTAAAAACGAGAAAATTGCCAAGTCCAAAAATGAGTGTGCTTCACTGGCCCAAATTGGGGGACAAGTTTTCAGTACTACAGTGCACACTGTGCTGCTACCTATTACACACAGGCACTGAGGGAACAGTTAAAGACAAAAATGACAAAATAACTCCTTAGAACTGAATCCAAAGTACAAAATTAGGACTGTTCTTAGAGTGATGCCTTACCCTGAGCTCTTCTACAACATTCAACCCCTGAAAATGAGGGTGATCTTATAGTCAGTCCTCAAACTGTGGGACTCTCCAGGAAAGGGAATTTAAATACTTTTTGAATTACAATCCAGATGATGTTAATGAAATACCAAAAAAGGTGAGCCTTAACCAAACATGCTAACGATAAAATGCTAAATTGGAACTGTTTTGAACTGTAGTACAGATGGCTTCCATTCACCTCGGTTCTCAATTATTTATTTCCCAAAACAATGCCTGTCCCCCACCTCATAAACTGCACCCAAAGGTCTATAGTATAGTAGCTTTTTTACCTGCCCTATCCATTCATGTTTAGAGATTGAGGGGGAAAGGTCTGAAAAGCATATAAACAAAGTGTTCCAACACTGTGCTAAACAGACCCTGGCATCTGATGATAGGAGTCAGCTTTTGTTGTTCTGGCTTTACACTAATAACACTAAAGTTCCAAAGCAAGTAGTAATAGGCAGTTTTGCTGAGGTATAAATTTGACTTCAAAGCTCGGTCAGGCTGAAATGCAAGAGGGAATTACTCAACTACAATAGCGAGCACCCAGCAGAATATCTGTATACAATAATTTGTATTCAGAGTAACTTAGGTGATTTAAAAAACACTGCTTCTTTGCAAAAGTGACCCCCCTTCAAGAAACACAACTGAATTCTAAGATTTTCAGGAAAAAAAAAAAGACCTTAAAAAAAAAAAAAAAAGATTTACTAGATGTCATACAGAGCAGTCACTCAATTTTTGTCAGGAAAAACTGTACTGTATTTTATGGGAGAAATTATCAGTGTTTGGAAATCTCAGGTGGCCTAAGGTAGTAATCTATCACAATTGTGAGAACACTGTTACATGGTCTGGGTGGGGGCACTAATTCTTATAATCTGTGAGTTTCAAATACTGTCAGGTAAAATTCAACTAAACTTCAATTCATCTCTCAAGCTAAAACTTTTACAACTGAAATTCCTTTTATCAAATACTTTGCCCACCTTTCTGTGATGACTGAATCTTTCAACTGGAAACTGCAGATTTTCAGAAATGAAAAGAGAGAGAGAGAGAAAAAAAGTAGATAGCAACACTACTCCATTTTGCACATGGGAGGAAAACCCAGAAAAGGCTCAATGAAGATCTTCCTAATACTCTTGTTCTTCAAAAAGTTAATTGGCTCATACATGAATCGCTATAATATGCATTTTAACTCACACAGTAATGACATCTATTTTAGGTTAAAACATCTTCAGAATAGTTTAGATCCTAGAACATAATTGCAATGCCTTAAGTCTATCCCACTTTTAGGAATTTAAGAGCATTTAGCAAATACGAAAATTTTTAATACAGCTATTTAATCTCAAAATCAGAAAAGCACTTTAAGAAGTTGGAACCACCAGTTAATAATCAAGTTCTACAAGTATTTTCTCTAAGGCTGTTAAACATTATATAATTTACCTGACCATATAATTAAGAAAATCACTTACAAAATCTTAATAAGCAAGTCTGTAAAACAAACTGAAAACCCAGTTTCACCTAAGGTTTCCAAAAAATATCCAGAGAATCCTTCCAAAAGCAGCAAAAGTATAAATTTACAAAACCAACTATTACAGTGAATTTTACCTTTCATAAACTTCAGAAACTTTAAGATATGCTCAGGTAAACATCTCTAGACTCAGATGGGCTACATCTCTTTTGGAGTAGCATATTTTACTCAATAAAAAAATTCTAAACTACGGTCCAATCACATGCCACTGCACTCCTGTTACTGCTAAAAATACTCCAATAAGGGAGGAAAAAAAAAACTTCATGTTGGGTACATTAGAAAAACACAAATATAGCCTTTCCTTCATGTTTAAATTCATTACTTATGACTGTATAAGGTTATTGTTGGTAAACTATATTTTTAAACCAAAAGTCCTTGCAAGGGTTTCCAAACAAGGCAGACAATAAGCATCACCACAGGACTGAAAACTTCCAGAATAGGGGATCAGAGATGCTTCTCAAGCTTTTGTCAAGTGATTGTACTAGCGGTTAAGTTTTGGGAGTCAAATTTCTGTAGCGAATGCTATTAACACTTTAAAATAATCGTTTTCGGACACTCGTTTGCATAATTATGGGTGCCTAATGCTGTATTCTATTATTTTGAGATTAACTTAATATTTAGTTATTAAACAAGTACAAATTTCTACGCTATTTTCTACTTAACTATCACGTTATTAGTCTTAAAAAAAATCATTTTGCACATACTGACCTGAGTTTTTCTCCATCAAATGCCAATTCAGAAAATGTATGGTACAAAGTAAAAATGCACGGGGACAAGTTCAAATAATCTTCCCTTGGTTTATGAGCCATGTATTAAACAACAGCTCTAACACCTGTTAAGACGTTTCAATTTAAATAAAATTGTTTCCTTGACAGTGAAATGGTTTTGGTCAATGGTAGCAAAATTAAAACTCACTAATCTCTTCACATTGAACAGAAAAGAGGGGAAAACACCCGCTAAGACCCGCTAAGACACAGGAAAGAAAAAATGTAAAAACTGACAGGTTTTCTACCTAAAGGTTTCCAAAAGTAAAAACTGCTTCTAAAAGAAAACCATTCCCAGGAAAGGTTAAAAGACGTGCCAAGGGTGTGGGCCGCTAGAGGGAAAGGCGAAGCGGACTGCCAGGAGAGAAATCGTTCCGGGAAGCTGCCGCCACCGGAAAGTCCCAGCTAAAGGTCCCCTCCCTTCCCTTTCCCCTCCCCGCAGCCGGATGGCTCGCCAGGCGAAGAGGAAGCACCAGGGCTGCGCACGCAGCCCAACGTCACCGCGTTCGCTGTTTCGGCGACGAGGCGCCTGACGTCACGGGGCGGGGCCTGCCCGAAGGCCGTCGCTGTTGACCCGCTGTTACCAGGCGCGCGTACAGCCAATCAGCTCTCGGCGCCTGCGCCGGCCGGCCTTTGAACTCGGCACGGCAACTTCCTGCTGTTTGGCGAGTACACAGTGCAATGCAGTATGTCTGTCAGCGCTGCGGCACAAAGGAACAGCCATTTTGTGACTGAGCTGGACCTGCACCAAGATGCCAGGGGCTCACAGAGCTGCTGCCAGGGCTAACTACCAAGCTGCCCTTTATTTTAGCACCAGAGAACTCAAAGAGGGAGGGGGGAGAAAAACAGGTTTTGGTATTTCAGGTTCCAATTTTCTTTATTTTCATCTTCTCAAAACTCCCGATTCGTAAAAATTAACCAGTGTCATAAAATGGCTGCCACTTAAACTGTCTTTTCCAGTCCACAAGCAACTGCATTATAACCACTTCTAAACACCCCCAGGCTTTTGGAATAACTGCTACAAGTCTGATTAAAAAGCAGATGATTTTCACAGCACCTCAGGTTATCAAAATAAACCTGGTTCAAAGGCAGATGATTTGCAGACAAATTTAATAAACTTTCAGGTAAGATAAATTGTAAAGGCAGAGTACCAGAACACACAGAACTCTGTGTACACACAGTTCCATTCTGATTCCCTTCCATCCTGTTTCCATTCTTTGATATTACTGAAGTTGCCCCAAAATGTAAATTATTTAGATAAGTGCATGGTATATATTTCTACACAGGTCCATCACTAAAACCTTGTTTTAAATATTTAGATTCACAGACACCAAATATTTTTTCAATCTTATTTTTGAAAATAAACTTACTATTCAAAAATCATATACGAAGTATAACATTATACTTAAATATTAACCTCAAAAGAATACAAGAATAACAAACTTACATAATCACTATGAAATACTGCATTACTTCCAGTAACAGGAAAATATCAGGTTAACCTCAACTTGCACTCAATCCTTTCAGATCCTAAAGTAATGCTCAGACGAAAATTTACTTGACCTGCAAACTCCTCCCTTCCTCTCCTGTGGCTCAGGCTGCAAGTGATTTTTGTAGTACTACCTGAACACCAGACTTTGTGCCATTCAAACAGGTCCTTAAAGGAGAAATTCTGATGGATTAAGAAACCAAGTACTAGTCAGAAAGTCTCCTTCGTTTTAGTTCACTAAAAATAAAAACGTTAATCAACAATAAAACACAACTAATATCTTTTAGCTTTACAATGTTAAAAGGAAGTGATGTCATATTTATGTACGTGTGTTAAGGTATGCAATTTAGGGTAACAATAATTTCAAACTCCATCGTCTCCTTCAAGGAGTCTCTAGAATATTTTTGGACATTCATCAATTACATGAATCAAAATATACTTGATACAATGCATTTAAAAAGTAAAGTGCAAGCTTCTTGTTAAGCTGTAACCCCACTGCCAGTAGGCAAATGCATCATGACTTCAAAGCAGTTTTCCAGGTGAGAGTATATTACAAGGAACAACAACACTGCTTGATTTTTTTAAATTAGAAAGTAGAGTTTGTTCAATGTTAACCACAAACCTTGCATAAGAAAGCCAAAACCCCTGTTGAGACTATGCAAATCTTACACTCAAGGGAGTAACAATTTTAGGTACTGAATCTTTAATAATTTGTCAAACTACATGGGGATTCCTGATTCTTCAAATCGCTAGTACTTCTCAGAAAAATCAGTTTAGGATTATAAGTTTTCTATCCTAAATCTAACCCAGGCATATCAGTTCAAAAGACAAGCAGTCCAACTCTGTGACAACTTAATTTGCAAAAGAATGTGGAAAGGTATTTTTGAAAGCAGGGGTCAAAATATTTAAAATCTAATGAAACAAAATTCAACACCTGTAATAAACCACATTAAAAACTTTCATATTCACTAACCTAATAGTAAATTATATTTATGAAAAATTATAAAAACAAAATTGGGAAGAAAAATGATACAATCATCACATCCTTGTTAACTGCATGATTTAAAATTTATAACATGACAATTTATAAGAACACATCAAGAAATGCATTCATATGTACTTTTAAAAATTAACATACAGATCATACAATAAAACATCACAGGCTTTATTACTTAGTCACTAATAAGGTACTTCAACAAACGTGAAACAAATCATGATTTGAACAGAGCATTTGTAAGCTTCAGGAGATAAAAGCATTCCAGGAGACACTGTCGAAATAAATCAATAAATTTAAAGCAGCTACAACTAAAGTGCCAGGATAAGACACACTACACGTCTACTAACCAGAAAGCATTGTCTGAATATAAGCATACAAATGTAAACCTTTTAATATTTAAAATGTAAAATATACAATTGTCATCACGGTAACAAACACAAAACAAGTGTATTAAGAGTACTCCACGATTTCTGGGATCACAGGTTTAATTTCATAAATGCAGGAACTGTAACCATCGAGTAAAGGTTTTGATAAATCATATCAAAATTTCCTAAAATGTCAAGAGTATCAAAAGAAATACAGAATCAAATAAAAATATAAACTGAGAGGCATCCGTCAAAGGGTCCTTTTTGCAGTTTCATTTTAAAATGTACATTTTTTCATTCATATAACTTTCTCAAATGTCTATTTACTATAATTTACTACCACAAGGCTCCTCTATGGCCTTCAGTTACAAGTTTGGGTATCCTAGATTCTTCAAAGAAAAAATTTGCCTTGTATGTAAAATGGTGCAATGCAGTGGCTAAACCGACAAGGTCATTTTTCTACAGCACAAAAACCTAAAAACTGAAATGTGTTGACAGAAAAACTGTACTTTACAAAAAAGTCCCCCTTGAATAAAGGTACCTTATCTTTAGACTGCTGTAAGAGGCCTTAAGTCAACTCAACTTTCATAAATTGCTACCAAAAAATTAGGGTGTGGCATATTAGCAATCTCAAGGTCACGCTTTAAAAAACGAATCCAAATTAGTAAAATACTTAAAATAGCACAGACAGCTAACCCAGTCTGTCAAGGTAAACAATGTAAGCTGAGGTTTCCCCCAAAAAAAAGAAAAAAGGAAGAAAGTTGATAGCTCATACCTCGATGCATTGCTGTGTGGCGAACTGTCCTCCTCTTGGCTTTTGTCCTTATTTCTCATCATCTTTTAATTCTTAAATATTAAGGGGGAGGGGGAATCTGTGTTTGCTTTGAAGTCCTGTGCCCAGGTATTTACTGTCAAAAGTTGAAAGAAAGGTAAGGTCCCAGCTTCTATCGATGGTTTTTATTATCAGGAACAAAGTCCTGACCATGTAACGATACTGTTATAATACAACAGCGGTAAGCACCAAAACACAAAATATTTCTATTTTTTCCTTTAAAAAAAAAAACAACAGGATAAACCGAACAGTGGAATCACTATCAATAAGGAAAGTTTCTCAAAGTAACACACTGGGTACAAATAACAATCTCTGTATCTTATTGCGTCATCCAGGAATTTCTCATATTTACAGAAAATAAAGCAAACTTTTAACATATAAATCTTTAAAATTACCATTAATGACTATGAACTTACCTGATCCATGTAGTAGGTCCAAAGCAAGAGTCCTAGCTAGTAGTAGAAAAATATCAGATCCCAAATAATTAAAAATAAAAACGAAATTCTCCGTTAAAAAACGAAAAATAAATAAAATAATCCTCAAATATGTTAACTGGTCAAAAAAATAAAGCGACAATTAATACTAAAACGGGTACGGAAGAAAAAAACCTCATTAGGAGAGCGCACAAAAATGGAGGTGCGCCATGGCTTCTAAGCTGGAAAAAACAACGACCTGGGCTCTCAGTACGGCTGCTTCTTTCCAACAAGGCACGAAAAGAAAGCTCCTAAAAGCTGCTTTTCTCCCTAAAAAAGGTTCGAATCGACCCCAGTAAGTCACTAAGAGAGGCAGGGGGCTCCGGGGGCCCCCTGAGGCTGCCCGAAAGTTAGGGAAAGTTGCGTAAAGTGAGGCGAAGGCAGGGAGCAGAGCGCGCTCTCTCTAAGGCACAGCCGCCATCTAGAGCCTCCTTCCCAGCTCTGAGAGCTCTGCCTTTGATTGACACTCTCTACATTTACCCCACAACTCAGGTGATGTACCATAGACCCACCCCTTCATCTCCACCAAAAAAAAAAAAAGAAAAAAAAAGATCCTCCATCCCAGGGAGCCTAAGGACCCCCACCCCCACACCTCCCTGCCCCTCCAGACCACCCCATCAGGGGGAGGGGGGAGGGTTTCTTAACCCCCTCTGGCTCAAGCACCCTTTTTAAGCCAGAGAGAAATGTAATTTGTTCCTTTTGTCTAAAGATCTGCTAAATATTTCAGTCTTTGAGCTAAAATAACTTCCTCTCTGGACAGGAAGTGGTGTTTTATCAAGCCATTTTGAAAAAAGGATAATTCTTAGATAATTTTAAGCTCATCTTAATTACTAATCTTTTAAAAAAATTAACCCCCCACATGGGTAAAATGGTTTCTAAATAAAAGCAAAATCTCAATTTCATAAATTAAATTCAAGTTTTGCCTTCTTTATGAAGCCTAAAAATTACATAAAGACAAGTTTTAGGGGGAATTTTCCATCCCAATTGGAAGAAAGGGGTACAACTCAAGAGCGCCTCCCTAGTGTTCAGTTGCATTAGAGCAAAAAATTAATGCAACTAATTTTTATTCGATAACCTCGATTTTTCTTTGTACTTTCCCAAAATTCTTTAACCCATTACATAACTTTGCAAACTTTACCCCCCCACACCAAAAGAACTCTCATAGCCAGAATATATTTACTTCCCACACTGATTAGGCAAAACAAAGTTCCTAAATTCAAGAATATGTAACTACCAGTCACCTTTAAATAACAAACCCAAGAAACTCCACCTCCAAAACCAACACAACATAAATCCCAAACTTTCCATTGTATTTCAAATCCAATTCTAGGCACGAACCCATTTCAACAATGGTTAAGTTAATAACAATTGGTCTTATCTGACAGCAGGTTATCAAAGTAATATCTCAGGGCAAATTCTCCTAAATATCAAAACCATAGGACCATGGAAACAAAATCATTACTAATGCCAAAAACAAATTATTCAACGCTTTTTCTCTCAGCACGCACCCAAGAAAATATTCACATCCAAAAAAAAAAAAATCAAACTTTCCTTACTCAACATGATAATCTGTCAGAACAATGTCCTTTCCTCAGGATATCCAGTTTAGATTTATACCCAACAAAAGCAACAAACTGAATTTAGGTAATGTAAAATCCATAATGGAACCCTAGTTTCAATTCCATACTTTCTACAAAAGGTAGTTCTGTACACCAAGATCAAAACTCAAAATTCCACTTTTGATTTACACAGACCACCTCAAATCAATGAGAACACATACTGCCCAGGTTTTGATCATGAATGTGTGTGCTACAGTATTTGACATTAATCACAAACACACGCGAAACAAATCAAGATATTTCTTGTTCTCTGTATAATGCGGAAATATTATCAATTCATTTGGTTTAGCAAATTAAAGTATACCACACACCTTTATAACAGTTACCGAATTGGTATTCGATGATTATCAAAAATTAAAATGTCAGCATTCACCAGAAAATCAAATATAAGTAATCTGTGACATGTATGATTCATTTGTTCTAAATTCCTAAATGCACATAAGAAAAATAAAAAATATGTATGGTACCAAGTAAAAATGCATGGGACAGGTTTCATATTTACATAATGTATATTATAGACATTACTGCCACCCAAATTTTAAGTCCTTTTATGAATACCCTAAGGACACTTCTCTAATAAATCTAATACTTCTTCCCTTAATATTAACTAATAAAAGACGGTAAGAGGCATCGGTTTAAATGTTCAGATGAATATTCTATTGCAAAACATTTTATTTACAATATTAACAAGCATCTAGGTAAATGTGACCTTTTATTAGAAAAATATCACTTATCCTGAATTTTGAGGGAAAAAGCATTTTGTTTTAAAAGTTCACTAAAATCGCATGGCAAATTAAAGATTCTATTATTACCCATTGGTTAAGTTATTTTGCAAGATGTTTTAAGAAAGCACAAAACGGCATTTCGACCAAATGATGATCTCTTAAAGCAGAAATAAATTTCAACAACTTTAAAAAGAGAAATCTTAGTCAACCAAGTACAATATTTTCCAACACACTATTTCCATTTACCAGCTTTATTCAGTACACTTTACTGCTGGGCAAAAGTAAAGGTCAAGGTGTTATTTAGGGTGATAACTGAACATTTAATGAAACTCCAGCTCAAAAAAATAAACCCAAACTGAGAAATTTTAAAGTGTCAGAAATTTTATTAAAGTTAACATTCCACAAGGTCATACTCATACAAAATCAGACTGAAAAAAGAATTCCAAGCATACAAACTATCATCTCTGTTAATGTGCCATCTTTCTTCTCCAAATGTCAAAAATGGACTTGTTTTAATGATACAAAAAGTCTTTAGAAAGTCATATCCACTGTCCATTTGTGTTGGGTAAGAAACCTATTGTCTTCATTCATTTCATGAAATCCATGTTAAAAGAACCCTGTCTTGGTTGTATATTATCACAGCACTCTTGTATTAATCCATTTTCCTCTATTCCCCAAAGTGGACTGCCATCTTGATTTCTCAGTGGGAGGGTCCATTTGAGACTCTTCAAGCTGACTGGGTGCTTGATGAAAACATTAAAAGAAAAAATGCTGTTGGAATACCAATAATCTTATTCCTTCAAACACAGAACATCCACCCACCTTGAAGATACTCTTACCATACACAGTTTTAATTTTGTAACAGCTTTAAATGAAGAAACTGTCTAAAGTTGTATGCACTGCACATACTTCTCAATGAGAGAATCAAAGACTGTACAGGAGTAACAAAGTTCTACAGTCAGATATATATGTAACCATAAAAAAGTGGCAGTAAAGAGATCAATTTTTACCAGTTAAATGTAATACTGTAAATTGTTATACTGTCTATGTGAGAAATAAAAATAAAAATTCAAATTAAAAAATCCTGGAAAGCTAAATTACAGCAACACTATGGATTTTAAATCTCAATGCAGAAAACTTTCCAAGCTTCTTCAAATAAAGACATAAGTAGTATGTAAAAGAATCTTAAGGGATTTAAAAAAAGAAAAACCAAAGCAGTGGATCATAGCATAGTTTTCCAGTCCAATAGATGTTCATTAATTTTGCTTAGATAACACAAATGCAAAATACAGATGCCACCATCTTTAGCTACATATCTGAGAATGCAGGAACTATGTAGCCACTACCGGAAAAAAAATTTTTTTAAATGCAAAAGAGCCTGGCTTATTTGATATTTGCCATAAAATACTATCAGATTTCGAATACAAATAAAATACACCCACTGCCAAAAAAATGTTCCTCATGGAAGAACAAATCCATTACTTAAATAATTTGAATTAAAGAGAGAAGTGGGATACCAGAGATTTTACCATTAAATAAAGGATCCTGATTCATCAAGATTAACATAATTACAAAAATAAGTTCTAGCCCTAGTCTCCTCTATAATTTTGTAGCTCTCAAACAAAAGTATAGAGATAGTAAGGATAACTGACTAGATTATTCAATATATGGGCATTTTTGCTCATTAATCCTATAATTAAGATTTGTCTATACAATTAAAAAATCTACTTAAACTATTTGATTAACCAAAAAACACTACCATTCATTAAAAAAAAACTACTTAAAATGAGTGTCACGACATCAGCAATAAACACAAAACATGTTCCCCTCTTGATATATTTTGCAGATTTCTCTCCAGCCTATAAATGAAGACATTTTATTGTTGTGATTTTCCACATCAATAAAATGTCTTCAATTTTTATTGTTCATTCCTTAAAATTAAAGGACATATACTTCTATACAGAACTACAAAAATAACATCATTCCTCTTGCAAAAGTTAATTATAAACCAATTTCTCCCTAATCTCTGTTCTGATGTAATATCAAGTTCTAAATGAAATTGGGGATATAAAATACTATTATGATGAACAATGACACTAATGCATTGGTTTTAAGTAACAACTTTTTCAATGGCTATAGGTGCAATTTATTTGAGTTCATGAAATAAATCAGTGCTCTACATTCTGTAACAGGACAAGAATTTAGCAAGGACTTTATATTAAATTCCCTTTCAAAACCAATTATTAAAAAAAAAAAAACTAATGGCATTAAAATCATCCCAAAATACTAGCATATTGATAAGTTAAAGAAAAAAAAAAGAATAAAAAAGAATGCTACAAGAGAAAAGCAGACAATTCTATAACATTAAAAAACCACGAACAATCTGTACTCCAGTAAAGCCCGTTAAAAGCCAAAAATGAGTCTTGTTAACAAGCAGAAATGCTAAGACAAGCATCAAAGACCTAAAAGAATAGTTAGGGATTTAGGACTAAGTCATTTATTTTCACATAATTCTAAATTCTTACAAAACCCAAAGTTGCTAATAAGCAAAGTTATGTTAAAAAATTAAAAAGAAAGCAGGCATGAGCTCTGGGAGCCTGGAAATATTTTTGATAACAAAATCCACAGTTTTTCATCTGTGTAAAAGAAATAATAGCAGTACCTACCTCATGTGGCAGTAGTGAAACAAATGAGTTAGTACATTTACAGTATTCATATTACCTGGCATATAGAAAGACCTCAATAAACGTTAGCTATTCTTCTGATATGCCACAATAACCAAAGTACTTGGGGGCCTACAAAGTAACCTTACTAAATCAAAATAATTTATACTCCAACAGTAATGATATCTATAAAGAATCCAAAGAACCATGGAATCAATTATTTGAAGACAAAACACTTCCTGCTTTAAAGAATTTAATCTTATACTACAGACATACTTAAGAAATGATGATTCGATCTAGAATTCCATTATCAAATAGACTCAGGTCTTTCCAGTATTTCACATAACAAGCTAAGCATACTATGAAAAGTTAGGACACTTTTACCGTTATGATGCTCATTAGTTTATATTTTTAAGGAAAATTGCTTGTTCTAAGATTAACAAGTCCCACAAGCAAAGGTAAGAAGGCTACTATGGTAAGAAGGTAGGAAGTTACTACTACCTCTTAAAATCCCCAAATACTGTACATTCAGAAAGAAAGAACATAACATTGAGTAAGGTCTTCTCTTTAAATTCTAACTCAGTTATTTTATTCAAAAACACTGGGACATTGTATATTAAAACGAATTGTTAGTTGAAATGCAAGCAAGTGATTCACTATTGGATTAGGTTTAAGAGGTGCTTCCCCCTGAAAGAAGCAATCTCCTTACCTCTACTTCCCTATTAGAATTAGGGAATTCTAATAGCAACAAAAATTGGGGGACAGGAAGAAATAAAAGGAAAAAGTGATTAATGATTCTTTTAATTTTAAAATTCGATTAATTTTAAAAATAGGTGACTCCAATAATGCTAATTATTAAATCAATTTAACTTATGAAATTACTTTAAACTTAAATATTTATTGCAAAACCAAAGGGACAAATGGATATGAAATTACAATCCAGAGCAGAAACTGATCCTTCCCATCATGTAACTAAGGTTTTTGGTGCTTATGATTTGATTTCAATCTTCTCTGTATTGGTCCTTAATTTGAAACATTTAATAGTGAATTCCCATATTTTGTCTTATTACCCACAAATAGTTTGAATCCTAAATAGAATTACAATATATTAACAAGCCTGGATCCTAATATGGTGGGCATAAAAACTAATTACGAAATGATTTGAGACAGACCACAAACAGCTGATCAATTCTGATAGACATCTTAATTTAAAATTTTACAATCAAATCAAATCTTCCCCTCTGTCCCTATTACTTAAAACTTGACTACACATGATGTTGAGTGAAAATTATTTTGTCAGTTTTAACTTCTACTGAGTCAAAGTTTTAGCTTTCAGGCACACCTAAAAATTAATATTTAAAGCATCAAAACTTATGTTTTAATAAATTCCACTTTTATTAGACCCAAAACAGTAGCTGATAATATTTAATAGAAACTATATACAGTAAATAAACAAGTATTTATTGAGCATCAACTATATACCAGGCAATTAATCTCTTAAAAACATGTTGGGGTCAATAATTGTGCTACATGAGAAGAGTTTTTAATCTCTGCCCTCACCATCCGCCATCAAAAAACAAAAGAACTTTTCTATTTTTGCAGGCCCTACTAGCCATTTATACAACAGAAGTTGAAGTAGTATTAAGAAGCAAAAATTATCAAGAATATAGATTCCCAAATGTGATTCAAAAGTGATTACGCTTAAGAAACAGCTAGTATGTAATCATCATACCTAAAAAGTTCTGTAAATAAAAAATCCTTTTGAGAATCCATCCAAATTCCTTAATACAGCCTTACCACTAATTTTCCCCACTATTTCTCAGGTTGGGAGTTAGAAAAACTATTCCATAGTAATTGCAACCAAGTTTGCTAATATAAAAACTTGGACCCCAGTGTTAGCAGGACTTTTCATTGGGCTTTGAAAGTTTTAAGAAAAGTTTAGAATTACTTAGTTTATCAGAATTACTACATTGAAATCCATTTAAAAGTATGTTCTATTACCAAAAGAAAGCCCAAGGGCTTCTGAGTTCTACATAGATAAGATAAAGTTGACAACAGAGAGAGATCTAGGAAAAGAGAAAGCAGCTTTCCTTACAAGACAGTAAATATTCTAGGGTTTGTGAGCATTAGCTACAACTATTCTCAACTCTGCAGCTATAATGGGAAAGCAGATACAATGTGTAAATCAAAGAGCATAGCTGTGTTCCAATAAAACTTTATTTACAAAAATGGGGGGGGATTTTTTTTCCCAACACTCAGATCTTAGGGTGGTGTTATAGTAGCATATTCAAATGTGGGTTTCTCTGCAGTGTACTTTTGCCCCAGTTTAAGTGAAGAAAGTAGAAATAGTATTAGGCTGGAATAAATTGATAAACTTTTAATAATAAACCTCACACATATCTAACCATGTTGGTTTTATGTTTTTATACTGTTTTGAGCTTCACTAAAGTCCTCTATATGTTCAAAATTCTGACTCACTCAAAATTTCCGTCATACCTAAAATTAAAAAAAGTTTAAACGTAAATTGAATAAAACTTACTAAATGCTTCCACCAACATCTATTACGTTGAACAGTCACTTCAGAGATTCATTCTCAGGATTCACATTACTGCAGAAAACAAAAAGAACATAATTTTATGCATAGAAAAATAAAAGATTCTTAAAATGCCATGATTTATTCACAAACATCGTATAAGGATTACTCGCCACAAGTCCAAGACACATGTCATTTATGAATATAGTCCAAGCAGAGGACAGAAAGTTCTAACCCAGAGGATCTTAAATTTGACTGTACGGAGGCTCACCTATAAAATAAATTACTATAAAAACACATACAAAAGTTTAAATCTCAATCACCAAGAACTCCAACAGAGAAGGTAAAAATTTGAGCTCCCCAGGTGGATCTAATGGGCAGTAGGGATTTGAGAACTAGGTGTTCAGCAGAGCCATCATCACTCCTTAACACTATAGAATTATTTTATCTTTTGGTGTTTCATCTAATCTACTTTCAAGATTTCTTAAGAAAAACTTCCATTACCTATCTGCAAGGCGATGTCTCTTTTAGTTCACATTATCCTGTACTCTAATCGACACTATTATAAGATCAAATGTTAGAAAGGAATTCTTAGGCACAATTTCAAACTATTTTTATTGCTAATTGTATCAACCTACTCGCTTCAAACACTAACCCTTTCTAAAATATGTCCTGGATAACAAAAATATCACCTCTGTATTTTTCGCTGGACTGAAATACCTCATCAACTAAACATGGAAGATTTGTGCCCCATATCTCAAATGCCTTCTGAATGCAGGTATGTATTTTTTAGTCACTCCGGCTCCAAAGTATGATTATAATAATCACAATAATATGTAGAGCCACCAAAAAAGCTGTTTAAAAGTTCAATGTTAAAGTATAACAATTTAAGAATTTTGAGAAAGCAAAAGAACAGTTTAGGATCTAAGGTAAAAATAAGTCACCCAAATGCTTTTACTTGACTAAAAGTTTCAAATTTTCAAATTATAAAGCAAGTTTCTGATTTTTCTTACCAAACCCAAATCTCTTTAGTCATCCTGACTAATCATAATGAAAAATTTAGCAAAGATCCGCTTCAAAATTACCTCTAAGAGTAAAGTGCTAAAATATCCTCCCAACAAGTTAACAAAGCAATCTATAAGAAACAGCATTATTTATTTTTAAGTTTTCAGGTTTAACCAGACTTTCTAAGGAAGAGAGGATTTCTGAACAAAGACAAATTTTAACCAAGTAAAATAAACTGATATAACCTCTAAGAGTGGAATTGTTTTAAGGAACATTGGTGAAATGTCTGAGGGAAATCTCCTTCACATTGGTCTGATAATGTGCTTATAAAAAAACTACCTACCAGTACAAGTATGTACCTCCATATTCTCCATTCACCAAAAATAGAAAAGGACTTGAATCTAACCTTGCGCCATCTCCAAAATTACTGACTCTGATGTAATCTCCCATATCACCTCCTTTCTCAAAAGTGACAGTGTTTTGCCTTCCTTTGCAGGAGTGGGGGAAGCTGATTTCATCTTACGCAGACTACAAAAGTATATTTTGTTCATATTCCTACTTATCCTTAATATTTTACAGTATTATGCATTTTCATTTAATATGAAATTATACGTTTAATGTAAATAACCATTTTGATTGCTAGTCTTATTTATAAGACATAAAGACAGTTTTAGTAAAGTCTTGTCATTAGCCCTTTTATGCTTTTCTTAGAATATTTGATTTTTTTCACCTTTTAAAGTCCTTAAATAATTTTTAACATTTAAGAATAAAATCTGAGCACTATGAAATATAAGAAATCTTCCATAAAAATAGGGTACTAATAAAGAAATTAGAAAATTCTGCCACAACTCATAAACCATTAAAGTTAAGCAAAATATCTAGCATGATGATCTAAATTAAAATGATTATGATTACTGCTGTCGTACACATCAAGGGTGTAATTGTTTGGGAAATATTCCATTTCAAATAAATGATTTAGTTTAAAAGCAAAGGATTGTTTTCAAAACACTAAACTATCTAGTTTCACACATTTAAATCAAAACTATTAATATGTAGGAAAATGCTACTTAAAAGTTACGTTAAAAAACCAAGTCATGGTTTTAAGTTCATAATATCCTTGAATTTAAATTGTAACGTTTAATCACATTCAGAAATAAGAGCCACTTTGAAAAGTAAGTTTGTATTGAGCCACTCAATCTGGAAAGAAAAGGTGCCTGGTAAAAGTGAGGATATTTAACATAGAAATTTCTTGAAGGAAATGAAATGGATTATGTCAGGCATGTAAATATAAATCCTCATTTATAATCCCAATGGCTCAGCTGCAAATGTTACATTAAATACACTAAATGTTATTTAAATGAATATTTCTAAAAATCCAAACAATGCTTTTATTGCATTTTAAATCTTTAAAAGACAATTTCACAAGTTAACTGTTTTTTAAGACCAACTCTCCAATGTCTGCGTTTATACTATTTATTAATATTTTCAAATGCCTCAAATTAAGAAAGTAAAGTATGCTACTGCCCAGATATCGTGTTATTCAAATAGTTTCACCATGGAAATAACAAACATGATTTACGATGCAAAAATTACAAAAATTATCCTCCAGTTTGTGTAACAGAATTAGACACTGCTTACCATTATTTTTATTACAGAATTTAAGACTAAAAGGTATCTCAAGAGACTGGAAACTCCAAATACTTTATACAAAACAAACTAAGAGACTAAGGTATACAGTGACTTAAAATGTCAAGATTACAGAGTGAATTTACATTAGAAGCTGAGTCTCCTGCTTGCTAAATCTCAGATATATTTTGACTCATCACATATCTCTACCTCTCATTAATGTAGATAGAGATGTCATCAAATTATCTTTTCCAACAATTATGCCTCTCGACAAAGAATTAAATCAGAGATAAAAATAAAAAGTAAATTGGTTGTCCATACTTCAAGTGTTTAAATAACCAAGAAACTGTATAATAGTAAACTATACTTAAAAAATGTATTTTACATAATCTAGCCTCTAACTGGCATGCCGTGGTTCATGAAAACCTTGTGATAAACTATGAGCATGGCTTCTTTAATTTCTATGGAACTTCAGATAATTTTATAAGCAGTTATTACCATAATAACAAATGCAGTCTAACCCAATTATCAACTTGATCGGATGATTTTTTTATGATTCAAGAATTAGTTCAAAATGCTAAATTAAAAGCAAATAGTTAAGCATTCATCACTTTCTCTAAGCAGAAGATAGTAGCAAACTAAATAATTTACCTTTCTCACGAAAAACAGTAATTTAAAATACTATCTATGTTTGTATTGGCCTTCATGTGTCCATTATTTTTGTCCATCAAAAATGTTGCCCATTATATAAGCTTGGCTCAAGCAGCAAATATCAAAACACTAAGTCTAAGTACTATCATGGAGGCTGAAGTACATGAGACCTTTCTCAAATGCAATCTATTATAATCCTTTATCTTGTTGGTGACAAAAAAGAGGTTGTATATCATTAAGTTGGAGATTAACTTAGAACTTACATCATTTAGATTTTTCTATAATTATTGATATTAGAGTAAAAAAGATAAGAACATTTAACATTTCTAACTTTCGACCGTTCATCTTTTTATATTATGGGTCAAATTAAACCTTTGGTAGGCCATTATAAATTTACTGACAATTTATACTTAAACTTACAGTACACTTCATATACATTTGTCTCTTAAGAGGCCCAATTCTCAATTTTTCTAAGTGCCCAACCACATCTGAATCACCATCTAATATCTAATCATTTGCAGAGGAAACCTTAACACTGGCATTTGTGTTAAATAAGCTTGGGATAAATGACGTATTAAATTTTTGGTAAGTTATATCTTTAAGACACTATAGATAAATGGCCAACATTTCGTTTTCTTTTGCACACTATAATAAACACAAATTTATCAAAGCGCAAAAGGACTAAAAAGAAAAATTTAAGCTAAAATAAAGGCAATAAAAATATTACCCTTATTACCTACTTCAATTAAAGGAATAAGGAAACACCAACAGAAAAAAAAAAATTTTCCTTCATAAATTTCAAGGACAAAGGTAAACTTACCCTTATACTGATTTAAGAGTTATTTGGCTATTCTTAAAACTTCCTAAGATGTTACTGTATTACATATTTCCTCTGGTAAATCACTAATATCGGCTTGACATTAATTCCCACATTCGGTGTTAACTTATGAATAAAGAATACTTCCTAAAAATTATCAGTGGACATTTTTTTCCATTCACTTCATCTAGTTTTAAGATATAAAAGTATTGTATGCATGTTGGAAGTTACTTCCTTTTATGATTTAAAAATAAGATATGGAGATCTCTTTAAAGACATTCTAAAGATCTCTTTAAAGACATTTTCATTAAGATGTCATTTTTGTACACCTGTTTGAAAATGAACTCATAAAAATGTGTAAAATATTTAAAATCCATGAACTAGTAACTAGAATATGAAAGCGTCCATTTAGTATTTGACATATAGGTCTTTCAAGAATGGTAAGATAGGCAAATGCAAAATTCTAGGCCATTTCTAAAACATGATCAATATCTCAAAAAAATGACTGAAGAATGTACATTTCAGATCGTAAAGACATAACTGATTGATGACTCAACTACTGATTTAACTATAATCCTGAAGCACTTTTTTATTAGAAAGTTCTGAATGCCGTACTGCTGATATAAACTACATGTATCAATTGTTTCAATATTAATACCAAAGTGCTTTGATGTAAGGAAATGGAATTTGATGGGCTTTTTTCTCATCTCTTTTTCAAGATAATCAATCTGTTTATTCTTCACTGACACACTCTAGTTATTTATTTTTCTACTCAAATGGTGATCGTTATCACATTTCATATGGTGGATAAAAACATTTACTTACTTGTTACATAAAGCACAGACTTTCGCAAAGATTTCCTTTATCATCAAGGATAAAACTCCAGTCTCAGTCTTCAAAATGGTGTATCTTTGGAGGGAAGAAAACAATATTCTAAACAATTTATTGATGCAACAACTAATAGAGAGTAGAGATAAGTGTTTTAAATATTTTATCATAAAAAAACCTCTACAATCTATGCTCCAAAACCTGATTTTTAAAATGTTCTTCCCTAAAATCTATTTGTAGGAATAATAACTTGTTCAAATTTTCCAAAAAATTTGTTTCTGTAAATATTTAAAAGATTAAACCTGTTTGCACAGTATATCAGAGAGCTAAAAAGAAAAAGTGTATCTTTGGTTTATGGTTTTCCTCAAAATGTCTTTTCTTGTCCCCAAAATTAAACAAAGGCGTAAAGGACCTTCAGTATTTTAAACTATTCAAAGGCACGTTAAGTTACAATGGCTATGCAATACACTTTTCATTCAATGAAAAGGTTTAAAGGCTCTGTAAAATTATTTCAGAGATTTACTCATGTTCATAATTACTAATTACTGGAAATACAAATTATCAAAGAACAAAAACAAAACCTAATACACTTATTTTTATGTTAAAGTAATAAAAATTTACCCAGTCTTACCTCAAATAAGAGCTGTATTTGTTCAGAACCATCATCAACCAAATTTAATTTTAATCTTGTAAGTTCCCTTTAAAAAAAAAAAGGAAGATATCAATATTTTGATTTTTAAACATTTCTTGGCCTAAGTTTCAGTGCGATGAAACAATAAGAAAATATTCCACAGACACGATCTATAGACAAATTCAAGAGACGGCTCATCCACACATTACCTGTACATTTAAGGTTACAGTTATTTATCTTAATAGTTATCAGTCTTTGTTTTTCTCATCTTTTGGTTGCATGGACAAACATTTGAGATTAAGGCATTCAACTAAAAATTACAGAAGATTTACATCTTTGGACAGATTTAAGATTATGACCTTGTTTTTATTTTTCATTTGATACCAGGCAATACACAAAAACAAAGGAAAAGTTTACCATACCATTTTCGAAAGCTGACATCTTAACATTTCCCTTACCATCTAGAAATACTTTTTATTATGAGCAACTGAAAATTACTCTTCTAGGAGAAATTATTTAAGTTAAAATGGCCACTGGTTACTTTAAATTTTTAATCCACAAGTTATTTGATCTCATCAAGTAGGATATTAAGTTTGTTTTTTAAACAAGTCTAAAACACGTAGTATCTATGACCTTTACTCAATTTCAAACCAGGGTCTTGAACATTTTCAGTCTCTCCCTTCCCCCATTACTCATGTTAAAAAGATCTTATGAGGTCAAACTACCAGCAATTATTTTGCATTTCACTCTTCAAAGGACTCTGAAAAACTAAGATTCAGAATACTCATTTAAAACCACTTTCAGTGTTCAAAAATTTGAAAATGCTAATTTGAACAACCAAAATTGGTACTTAAACAGATCCTGTAAAATCAAGATATGCGCAACTGATGTAACATGCAGCACTATATTAATGTTATTCAGAAAATAAAACAATTTTACTGACAAAAATATGCTCAGCAATATGGTCAATTACATCAGTATCTTTGATTCTGTAAATACTAGGTAAATTTGCCCCACACTATTTTTACATAAATCTGTACCTTTACAACACAAGGGCTACCGCAGAATGAAGACAAATATATTCTAAAATACACAAAGGTTTTTGCATTTGTGGTTTGTTTTTCAAACCATCAAACTTAAATTCCCTCTCAAACAATTTTTTCAAATTCATGAACTATACAGAGAACTCTGCAAATTTTTTTGAAACCAACATGTAGTATTAAAATATTGTTCCGTTTTAAGCATATCTAGATTTTCATGCATGCAACAAATGCAACAAATATGGCTCCTCTTCTTCACCCATTACGAGAGCAGTCCTACTTTAATATTTATACTACGAGAAAGTAACTTCACAAAGAGATTTGGTGTCAGAATTTGCCTTTGTAAAAGTTTTGTCGACCATGGCTTGTGAAAATATCAATTACTTTTTTAAATAATAAAATAACGAACTTAAACTTTTAAAAGTCTAGGAACTGACCCAAGTACGTTTTAACATTCAGGTGTGGTATGTTACAGATAACGGCTCCTTATGACCTTTAAAAAAAGTACCAAACAGTACATTTGATCATTATTCAAACATCAGAATACCAAATAACCTCGGCAAAATAAACTATATTAATCGAACGTCATCGTCTAGCATCATAATTAAAATCTAGTTCCATTAAGCAGCCTTGACGTTATAGTAAACTTGTCTTCCTAATTTTTGAAATATCAGAAGCACTCCTCCACTTCGCCTTTTTAAAAGACAACCTTAACGTCATAAAGGTTTTAATAAACAGCAAGCACCTTCTCATCTGTAACACTGAAGCCGTTTTCAAAATCGGCTTTGAAAGAGTTAAGAGCCAACACCCAAAAGAAAAAAAAAAAACAAGTTTTATTTTTCTTTAAGCGTAGCCAGGGTTCCATTGTTCTTCTAAATTCGACCATCAAATGAGTTCCCACCTTACCAGAAAGAGGTTAAAAAGCTCCCCTGTTGGAGAACCTGTAAGGGATTTTTCCTTTCAATCCTAAATATCAAAATAACTCACCAGGACAGAAAGGGCTCTCCTCTCGCAGTCCCTTCGGGCTCCCGCCTGCGGTCACCCGCCGCCGCCCCTTCCCCAGCGGAGCCGATCCCGGCGCGAAGCCGCC
>NW_006443292.1:373549-386125 GCF_000325575.1 Pteropus alecto | reverse complement strand
CTCCTGCCCGCTCCCCGCCTCCCGCCCGCAGCCCCGCGTCCTACCGCGCACGCGCGCGGCCGCCCGCCCACCGCGGCCATTGGCTCCGCAAGCTTCCTGCCACGCCTTCCCCGGGAGGACTTGCGCACGCTCGCTGGCGTCTCCCGCCCTCCCAACAGTTACTTCGATACTATTGGTCAGTTCTGACCACACCCCTTCAGCTGTCTCCGTGCCGATAGGATAGCCTTAGTGTCATTCACTTGCCCTGGATGCTTCTGGTTTTTTGGAGGGGCCCCGGCCAGCGATTGGCTGGTGATGAAACCTTTGGGTTTGAAGCTGAGCAGTTGCTTTGCGCCCCGCAGTGCGGACCCCTCAGGGCTGACTGAGGGGTTCCAAGCTCGTGTTATCCAGGCCGAGGTTTATTGGTACAGTGCCTTGGAGATAAGGGCTTCGCCTCTGGAAAAAGCTCGAGATTCGGTGCTGATATTTGTGTTCTTAAAAAAAAAAAAAAAGAAATGACTGACAGGATGACGAGCAAACAAGATGCAAGTTCATAGTCCTTGGGTAAGCAGCCATATCTCCTCAGCTGTAAGACTCAAGAATTTTCTACTAAACAACCAGGCCTTCACTTAGGCTCACAGAGTCAGAGCCTGTGGTTTTACAACCAGTGCACGTCTCTAGCCCAATACCTGACTTGACTTGCCTTTTATTTGAGAGTTTTGTAAGCTTCCTGTTGCCCATTTATATGAGACAGCCTATTAGTATGTCCAGTCTCCTGAGGCCTTAATGAATCAGGATCTCATAATCCTAGTTGAGCCAGATACCACCCTTTAGAGCAGTATTTGTTAACTCAGTAGTTTAAACCTGCATAGTCACCATCTACCTGTCCAACCTTCTCACAGAGAATCAAGCAAAACAAAGTTTATTTCCTTTAAGCAAATCTCCCTTTTTTTCATTTCTACTCCCTACTTCGGTCTGGAAGCATTTCTAGGCAGACCACAGGAATGACTGAAAACCTACTTACCTGAAACGAGTGGGAAAAGATAAAGAGGTGGCTCTCTCCCACTGCCAGCATTTTAGAAATCTTGCTCCATTTGGCAAGGGACCTGGAGAAAAGGAAAGGAACCCCAGGTGCTCTTAGTTTTAATGGGTATTTTTGAGGGGAGTCGTCCTGGGGCTAAGTGAGCAGCTTCTGAAATTCTCTCGAGATCCCCACCCTGGGTTAGAATCAAAGAATGTTAAATACTCATAGGGCCTAGGAACTAGTTCTGGCACCGTCTTCTAAAAATGACACGATTGTTCATTGACTTGGTTCAACATGGCATCGGCTACTTACGGCAGAATTAGAACTAGAACCTAAATTTCCTGACTTACAGATCTTGGGTTCCTTCAATGTAACCTGGCCACTCAGCAATATAACTTGAGCCCTTAAGTAGGCAAACAAAAAGAATACTTCTTTAACTGAAATTACACTTTCTCCATTTAATTTCCAAGAGTCATTCCCTTACACAGTCTGTCTTGGAACATGGAGACCAGCAAGGCGTCTGTTTTCTCTGAAACAGCCCCATCCTGAACCCTTCCTCCTCATTCTTCCTGGCATGTTCTTGCTGTGCTGTTGTTCACTCCCTTCTTCCCCTCCTACCTCTACCTGAAATCCACCTAGGATTCTGCTTTTCCAGATTCATCACCAAGTACTTCTGTGCCAGCAAAACAGGCCTGCCTTTATTAAAGGTACCGATGGCTGAAAATTATTGTTAGCTATGTGCCAGGCATTGTTCGAAGCCTTCCTCGTAGAACAACTCAGTTACTCACACAACACCCCTATGAGAGACTGTTATTATCTCTCTGTATTATCTCTGTTAGGAAACTGATGCACAAGGAGTTTAACTTGCAGAGGTTCACATTGCTAAGTATGGGAACCAGGATTGAGCCCAGGTATTGAGACTCCAGACCCAGGCCCTTCTGCCTCTCCCAGTTGCTTTTGGGAGACTGCCCCCTTGCCAGATAGGTTCCGTTGGGTCTTCTGTTGTGTAGAGGTGCCTGATTTGCCAGCTCCGAAGGCTTCCACCTTCAGAATTGGGACTCTTTCCAATGGGAAACGTCGGATCCATTCTAACATAATTCCCAGACCTCGTCCCCATCTCGTTACAGTCAGTCTCCTGGCATGTCACCGGGGAACCATCTAGCTCTCATTTTGTCCCGTAGTTCAACGGTAGAGTGACACCCTCATAAACATACATCTGGGGAGGCTTACATAAAACCACTTTCTTCTCCCAAGCTTATATCCAACACAACCCCCTTTTCAGAGAAGGCCCTTATCTGCCACATCGAAACTTTATTCCCTATCTCCCAAGACAACCGTGATTTCTTTTGCCATATCTAGACCATGTCGTTAGCCATTCCTCGTTAAAGCTGGACTAGCTTTGTCCTAAATTAAAAGCACCTGACACCTGGCAGACCACATCATATCCCCTCCGCATTTCCTTTTCATGCTGTAATCTGCCAGTGAACCGAGAAGAGATCCCTCCCTCCCTCAGTGGGCTAGCTTCTATTAATGCTGTTTATTACCGGTGAAAATGTAAAGTGGATCCCTTAGGCTTGGCTCACTTGGAGAAAATGCCTCTGTGTGTGCTTTGAGTACTCCTGGTCCTATTTGTATCCAAAAGAAAACCTGAATGGACAGAGACTAATTCTGGAAGGATGCAAGGATCTGTTTACCCTGATCACCTTCAAGGAGAACTTAGAGGGGGGTGGAGAATAGGGGTAGGAAGAGCACTTTTCACTCAATACCTCTTTGTGACTTGAATTTTGAACTATGCAAAAAATTTTTTAAATGAAAGAAAGGAAAAAAACTTCAAATATCTGCTGAACTAAAAGCTGACACTATTGTGGAGGAAGGTGACTTTTTTTTTTAACTTTTTAATTATCTTGTGTCAGCTGCATTTGTCACGATAAACACCTTTAACTTTTTTTTTCCTTAACAGAATAAAGGTCACATAACACTCAGCACCTCCAGGGCTGTAACCAGCACCTGCAGTGTCCCTGGTTGATAAGGATTCCTGGTACTAGAAAGCGGGGAGCAGCTTCCCTTCCCAATGTAACATGGCCTCATGCACTGCAGAACAGGGCTTCCTATCATGCTCCCTGCTTCCGTGGAGCTCCCCACGTCTGTCTCCCCCTTTCTGCTCTCCTCCCCTGCTGTAGCAATTAAAGAAAAGGCAGAGACACCAGCAGGGTCTGCTTTTTTCTTCCTGTTTTTTTTTTTTTCTTTTTTTTCTCTGTTTCCTGTCCTCTATGTCCATCTTTGCCTGGGGTGTCTCCTTTAGGTGGTCAGCCCGGCTCATCATAGAGGCTGAGCGAAAACCCAGGATGACCTTGACTCAAATCAAAGACAGTTTTTAAACATAGGCCTTTCCAGATTTCCTGCAGCTCTGCTCCTGCTCTTTGCAGTTGCTCTTGCTGCTCATACTCTGCAGGACTTAAGACACAGACTCTGTCTTATTTCTATATACACCCTGCTCCTTCGTGCATAACTGTTTCTTTCTCTTTCCCAGGTTACATCGCACACAGGGTTGAAGCTCAATTAAGTCCCAAAATGTTATCTTCAAGCAGTTAACTGAACTTCCTCCATGTACCAGGTACTGTTATAGAAACTAGGGATGCTGTATGGACGGGGGTACTTGTTTTCATGGAGCTTACATTCTAATGGGGCAGAAGCTCACAAATAAGAAAATACCAAGTATTGATAAGTGTTATGATGACGGGAGCCTAATTTCTGTTGAGTGGTCAGGGAAGGCCTCACTAAGGAGGTGAGAGGTAGTGATTTCAAAGGGCACAAAGAAACTTTCAAAAGAAATAAATTTGTTCATTATCTTTATTGTGCTTATGATTTCACAGGTATAAATACATTTCAAAACTTACCAACTTGTACACTTTAAACAAGTTCAGATTATCGTGTATCAAGGTTAAAATTTGCATGAGTTTGCTTGTTTACTTACGTTCTGATGGAGTGTCCTGTGATGATTGTAGTGCTCTTAAAACATTTGTTCCTATTTCATTTTTTTTTCAGCACACATGTATTTTATCCTTTGATTTAAAAATAAATAAATAAATAAATAATGCTTGGTTCCCAATTCAAAGGGTGTAAAAGAGTATACAGTGAAAAACCTCTCACGTCCACCCTGCACCCCTCTTTGAAAGCAGTTAATGTAACCAGGTTCCCAAGTGTCCTTCCAAAGATATTCCAGATTTTATTAATAAGAAACACAGCACTGAGATGAGTTAGAGTATGCTTCTACTCTGTCAGCTCAAAGACTGCAGGATCAAGGACATGTTCAATATCAAACAAACAGACTGGTCTAGTCTCTTCGAAGCCATGCCATTAGGACACTCCCTCACCTAAAAACATGACCACCTCAAGTGTTTCCCTCACACTGCCTTCTCCCCTCTCATAGCTCTTAGTGCCTACACATATCTCCAGCTGGGTGTCTTTCCTACAGAACGTGTTTATGCCAACTGTTGCTAATGACGTACTCTTTCAAAGCAATTGCTTTTCCTCCACGGAATCTCTATGAGTTAAAGACTATGCTATTCAGTATTCAGTTATAAGTTAAGATTTGTTAGTGTATGGATCACACATCCCTAAGTAGACTCCCTGTGGCTTTACTGAAGATAAGAACCTTGACTTAGACTTTGTTTACCAAAGCACAATTAGAGATGCTCAAATAACAGCTGACTGAAGATTCGCTGTATTGAAACTAGCCCATCAAAATCCCCACCAACTGTAAATCAAATTCCATTGACTAGATTAGGAGAACTTGATGTGGAATGAGCTTCAACATGATTTAGCCAAAGTAACTCATTACAACTTAATGTACTTTTAATATAAATATAGGTTTCTATTTATTAGAGCTCCTTTAAAAGTAGGTCACACCTTCTTTGTCGATGGTCAAAAATAGATCTTGCCCCTGGCACTCTGATCTGGAATGCTGGCATGTTATGCAATAGCCCCTGACCAGCCAACCAGAAGTATCTCCATGCTGAAACTCCTTGGAACTTTACTTGGGCTCTTATCATTTCAGTGTGCAGTAGAATGATTCTTCTACGTGTGTTTTCTCCTTACTATGTGTAGGCACTAGGAAGGGAGTGGGCAGAGGCAGTACAGCAACAAGCCAAAGGCCTTGGCATCATCAGCTTTGGGATCCAGCCTGCACTTGGCCATTCCCCAGTATCTGATCCCAGCCAGGTTCTGAACCTCCTCTGCTATCAAAAATCGTGACTCTCTCCTCTGCTTCTCTCTAATCTGAAAGTCCTCCTTCCTTTTCTGATGGCCGTACTTGCCCTGGGACATGTCCCCTCGTTGTTTAAATCGAAACAATGGCAGGCGTTCCACTGGAGTTGAAGCCACTCTATGCCAACACAGTGACTACAGTCTTTTCTCAGGCCAAAACCCCTTAAAAAGGAAACCAGCCTTGAGCCAGTTTCTTTCCTCTAAGCTTTGAATCCCCTTCAAAATCTACCTGCTCTGTTTGCTCTCAAGAGACACTGGGTGGTTGTCATTTGCATTTTGTCCATCATTTGCAGTTATTGTCTGTGGCAAGGCCAGTCCGTTAGGTACCTTCTCTGCCATAGTGAAAGTAGAACTCCCTCTCACTTGAATCTTGAACATGAATTCAAAGACACTGAGAAGAGCTGTGACCAATCATTTCAGAAAAAAATGATTCTCAGGAGATGGTTCTACACACTCTCCAAGCCTCCTAGTTCATATCTTTTTAAAATTTGGCCCTTGAGACTTTCCGTGGTTCATGTGTGTTCCCCTCACATTCTTTCAAAAAATGCTTTTCTGAGTTCTAACCAGAGCATGTCCGTGTGGCTTACGACTGAAGATTAAGTTATCGTGCTTATCCTCCCCGTTAGACTTTGAACACTTTGAGGGCAGGTGTGCTGTCTTTGCACGCACCCTCAGCTCCTGCTGCTTTCCTTTCTGGCCACCAAGGCAGCCCCCTGCTGTGCAGGGAGCTCTGAGACTACAGCACCAAGAGGAGCTAAGAAACTTGTCCTTGAGAATCAGGCATCTCAGTACGATGACAGGATTGGCATTTATGAAATGACTGTGGCTAATGCAAAGCAGAATGTGATTAAGTATCAAATTAGGGGCTAAATAACAAAGATGCTATATAGTCCAGAAACGAAAAGATCAGAGTGGGTAGGGATTGCCTGGGGGAGTTTCTTGGAAAAGAGAACTTATCCTGAGCAGTGAGGACATGGATAAGCAGAGGTAGAGGCTCTGTAGGGAGTTAACAGGGCTGTTATCAGTTCCCCTAAGCCATGCTTTTGAGAAGTCATACTTTTTAAGGTTATGTGTTGACATAGCTGTTCAAAGGGGGATAAAAAGAAGAAGCATCAATGTAAAGCTAGCCTGAGAAAGGTAGGTAAACCAGCAAACTACATAACCAGCTTTGCTTAAAAAACTATGAGAGACAAGCGATACTTCATACTGCACTTAACAATTAACACAACTGATCAAGTAGGGGAAAATGGTTTCCATCTCCTGCAGCTTCAGGCTTGGAGATCAGAAAGCATTTTGTACGACATGACCACGTATAAGGGTGAAGTTGATGGCATTAGCCAGATCCATTAGACATAGTTTAAAACTATAAAAAAGAGAGAAAGGCAGAATTCTAGAAGCTAATATTTTCCAAGGCGCTCAAAAATGGGAAGATACGTAAAGTCCAGGAACTATGGGCAGGGCTACAGGGAAATTGTTGCTCAGCAAGGAGACACAGAGAGGGGAGGGAAGCCTGAAGGTCAGAAGGAAAAACTGCAAGGTTGGGAAAGAATTAAACTCAGCAGGTTATGTTCTACCACTAGGTTGCTGTGCCACTGGGCTGCTATCTTCACTATAAGTCTTCAATTTAGTCTTTTTATTTAAATAAATGATAACAGGGAAACAGATTTGCCTTAGCATAGTTAACTTTGTACTCATCTATTATATAAAATAAAACTTAGGAAAGAAAACTACTTAAAGGAACCCTTTAACCCTTCTTGCTCCTCAATCTCATTCAGAACAGTTGAAGAACTCTCATGTTCTGTTTGTTCGAATATTTAGTTGTAGATCTTACAGACACAGACCATGAGTGCAGTGCTCATGAACATGATCTACAGCTGAATTTGCCACTGAGGGGGAAACAGAAGAGAACCGTGAAGACAAGAAAGGCCTGTTCGGCGTTGGTGGCTAAGAGCGGAGGTCGGGTTTTAGTACCTGAGGAGGAAGTAGGATAGAAGAAGTTCTGGTGGGGGGCTGAGCAGCTTCCCTGTAGTATTGAAACTGTGGCACAGAGAACCAACAGCCTCGGGCCTATGAAAAAAATCTTTAGGAAAAGCAGGGTATCACAAAGAATCAAAAGAGTGGACATACCAAGCTGGTGAGACTTATAGCAGCCCAGGGCTAGGAATGAAAGTGGATCCCTCTGACTCTGGAAAAAGAAAACACTTCCCTGGCTGGGAAAAACCTGGGGTCACTCCAAAGGCTCAAGTTGGGGAAAGCTTGGCTCCCACATGAAATCGGGCAATCGTACATTTGTGGCACTATTTCGGGAGCATTGAGGCTGTTCTATAAACCACAATTGTGCAGAGGGTGAGCTGACCTTGACGATCACACTTCAGGTGGTAACTGGACTGTAGGTAGATCATTCTCCTAGGATCAGCTTGGAGGGTCAAGCAAATCAGAGAAGAACACTTCTCCCAAAGGCTACTTAGATGATGAGGAAGGTGTGCCTGTGACACACTAAAATATATATACGCCAGAACCGCTTTGTATAAAATCATATCTGCTTTTTAAAAATTGTGCTAAGTTACATATAACGTAAAATTTACCCCCTTAGTCATTTTTAAATGTACAATTCAATGACAATTAAGTACATTCACATTGCTGTGCTATCATGTAACCACTTTTTAAGAGTTTGTGAAGCGCTTCAGATTTTGTGATCCAACTGGTCACTCTTGAGAACATTGATTATGTCCATTTAGGAAACTGGGAAGTGCATATAAGGGGACATTTATAGTTAGCAGAGGGCTGGCTTTGAACCGCTAGGGTTCCTCTTGTTCATGGGGTCTGGAAGCATCTGTTATCAGGCCAGTGTTGAGGCGTGGGAGCATAACTGTGTGCAGCTTGGTATGTTACCTGAGAGGCGAGATTACGGGGGATTGAGAACATGGGTCTGGAGCCAGACTGGCTCTGACTCAAGGCTGTGTCACCAGCTATGAGACCTTGAGAAGCTGTTTAACCTCCCATGCCTACATTTTCTTTTTGTTTAAATGAAGGTAATTATTGCTTAAGCTTATTCGGTTACTATGAGCATTCATGGAGTAAATATATAAAAACCCTTAGAACAAGTGCCTGGTATGCCTGAAGTGGTATGAAAGAGTTGGATAGTGTTTTTAAGGGGGGAGGGGCAAGAAGAAGACCAGTGGAAGGTGGAACAAAGGTGACGTTTCTCCTGTTTAGGCTTGAGGGAGATGGAACCAAGTCAGTATGAGAGGGTGGAGTCAAAACAAAAGCAAAACGAGCCAGAGTAAGAAATGATTTCTATCTGTGATGGAGGAGCTGTTTGTGATGTAGGGCCTGAGCCAACTTGAGAGCCAGGTGTGGGTGTCCTGCTCCTACAACTGTGATTGGGCACACAGGGAGCTTTTCCCTGTGGATCCAAAGCTAGAGATGCACAGTCTAGAGAGGAGAGGTGTGGAAGAAGCTCTTGAGTGGGCATGGAGGACCTCCCATTAGATAAGCTGCTCAGGAGGGCCAGGAGAAGGTTGTTTTGGTAACCTCGAGAAGGCCAGGACGAACAGTTGAGCAACTTTGTGCAAGCCAGCTTGCACAAAGTTTTTTACTCTAATGCCCTTTGCCATGTTTGTGTTCCAAGCTTCAGACACATGGCTGGCACATTAAAGGGCATCCATTTAATTCACAGGGAGAGTAGGATATAAATGGCCCTTACGTGAATGAAAAGATGCTCAAAATTACTCATTATAAATAAGATAAAAAATAAAACTCCAATGAGATCTTTGTCGTAACAGAATGTCAAAACCCCCAAAGGTTGATAGTATACGCTGTTGGCAAGGCGGTGTACGAGCAGACACCATGATGCGTTGCTAGTGGGAATGTAAAATGGCACAGCCCCTTTGGAGAGGAGTTTGGCAAGGTGGAGCACCAGCCCTTCTGCATTCTGATGCACGTGCCAAACAGGTCTGGCCATCTTTTTGATAGTCACGAGTACTAACGTCGGACTAACTCAGAACTTTTAGTAACGCAAGTGGGTACAGAGAAACAGACCCGTTCCTGTAGGTCTTGCAGATTTTCTTCAGATTCGGTATGTAAATGCTCGAGGGAATGGGCAGATCAGAGCTGACATAGCAGGCCTGAGGCCATCATCCTTAGGAAAACCTGCTTGCAAAGCTGGCCCTTGGCTGATGTCTGGGAACCTGGATTTCAGGAAGGTTCCTACCATTCTCAGAAAGTGAGAGTGGCTCACACGGCCTAAACTATCAGTAGAAAAACAGAATTTGTGACGAAGACCTCCTTTATTCCTGGGAGTCTAGATTTTGATGAGTACTAGGCATGGGGGCCTATGTGACTGGCTCCCATTAAAAAAGTCCTGGCTATTGAGTCTGTAATGAGTTTTCACGGTAGACAACATCTCACACACATTGTCACAAGTCATTGTTGGGCAAACTAAATGTGTTCTGTGTGACTCCACTAGGAGAGGACTCTTGGAAGCTTGAGCCTGGTTTCTCCAGATTCCTCCTCATGCATTTTTCCCCTTGTTGATTTTGTTTTGTGTTCAGAGGAGCCTTGAAGGGTTCAAATTACCTTTATACTTGTGATTGACTACTTATGGTTTACCATTTGCTATTTCAAAAGCAAAACAAAACAAAACAAAACAAAACAAAAGTCCAAAACAGGACTTCAATCTTCACTTTGATACTTTAACTTTTCCATCAGAAAAGGGTTTCTAAGATTTCACCAAGAACCCTTCCCCCTTTTTTAAACTTAATTTATTCTATGGAGTGACAAAACATTTGTAAAGGTGTCTCTATCCAGAGATCTAGCATAAACAGGTCTCTTCGGGCAGCTGCTGCTGCTACTGCTGCTGAACACATGGAAAGACAATTATTCTTTCAATCTGTTAAAACAAATTCCGGTATGTTTTTTTAAAAACTAATTAAAATAAGCCTCTTCGGCTCATTCAAATGAAACTGCAGGAAAACTTTTCAAGTAGCTCTTATTGAGAAAAAGCTCATGGGAAAAAAAGAGAGAGAGCAAGCAAATGTAGTTGAGTCTGAGGGTAGAATGTGGAGAAACCTGCAGGTCAGATTACTGCCCCCCGACAGGAAAGGTCCCTGAGCCTCCTGAGCCATTCCAGATTGTGATTCTGTGTCAAGGATTCTCAAAGTTTCTGTGGCGTTCCAAACACCTTCACTTGGTGAGTGGAGGAATGGAAAATAACATGCACGTTCGAACTGTCTCGTTGAGAATCCTGTTGATTCCTTTAGAGGATAAGTGTATCCTTAGTGTCTGAGTTTTCACGCCATCATTTCTGTTGAATTACAAGAATTTGTGTTTATGTATTCGCCAAGCAAAAAAATGTTCTCACTTAAAATGAGCAGTTGAACCAATTTCCAAGACCTTTTTCTTCATTAAAAACAGCAGCAGAAAAGTAATATATACGTCCATGTCGTGTTGGCTTCCCAGGGCTCTGCTGTGACAAAATACCACATGATGGGTAGCTTAACAACAAAGGTTTATTCTCCCACCATTCTGCAGGTTAGAAGTCTGAGATCAAGGTGCTGGCAGGGTTGGGCCTTCGTGTGGACTGTGAGGAAGAATCTGTTCCATGCTTTTCTCCCGGCTTCTGGGGGTTGCTGGCAACCTTTGGTGTTTCTAAGCTCGTGGAAGCTTCACCCTTCTCTCTGCATTATCTTCACATGGCATCCTCTCAGTGTACAAAGTCTGTGTCCAGGTTTCCTCTCTTTATAAGGACACCAGCCATACTGGATTAGAGGCCCACCCTACTCCAGTGTGACCTCACCTTAACTAATTCTGCCTGCAACAACAACCCTGTTTCCAAAAAAGGTCACATGCTGAGGTCCTGGAGTTCCGAATTTGATATATGAATTTAGGCGGGGACACAGTTCAACCCATGACATATGTGAATACATTTATCTCAACAAATAACTGCATGACACTGTGTGAGAGAGCTACCCTCTCTGTACCTCAGATTCTTCGTTTTTCAGGAAGGGTGACTGAATGCTCTTACCCTCAAGATGGTGGATCTTCAGGAGACCAAGGACTGGCCTGTCCTTTCGAATAGGCTGAGAGGGAAGCAGGGCCAGTTTTACTTCTTCTGCCCAAATAAGCACTTGGTAGCAGGACGGTCCCCTTACCCCACCATCAGTGCTGGTGGTGAGAAGTCCTTTGTCTCACTCGCCTGCAATCCTTGCACGTAAGCTGTGCTTCATTACCAGCTCTGCAGCAGCTACCCACACGGTTCCATCCCCGCTGCCAGATGGCACAGCGCCCTCTTCTCTTCCTCCGCGTACCTGAGCAGCAGTTGCTGTTGTGGGTTCTCACACCTGGCTCCATGTACTTCCTCTGATTTAGTGGCACTCTGGCCAACTAATGCCTCCAGCCTCCCCATCCCAGGCCCTGTCTTATTTTCCCAGGACTAATAAGGGACAGAGCTGATGTTTTAGCCCTGGCCTCCATATCATCTCCAAACAACGGGTATTTAACTGCACACTAAACAGTTCCTCTTATCACATGTCCTATTAGATCTGAAACTCTCTAATAACCATATTGTCAAAGCTTACACAACGAATTCCTAATTCCTAGAATGGAATTCAATGCAATCCAACTTTTGGAGCAGTTGATTTGTATAGCCAGTGGACTAGCCATAAAAACAGTCAGGCAGTGATTGTGCTCACAAATGAATACTATCAAAATCTTACAATCTACTTAATAAAACTTAGTAGACTGCATACTCACAGACAAGCTTTCACGGTCATGAAAGCATGAGCTAAGAGAGACCTTTAAATGAAAAGACTAGATCCCTCCCTGGATGTGGGATATAAGGAGAGAACAGCAATTCAATGGGAGGATCAATGCGAAGGTTAATTTCATGTGTCAGTTTAGCTAGGTTGTGTTGCCCAGTTGTTTGGTCAAACACTAGTCTAGATGTTGCTGTAAAGGTATTTTGTAGGGGTACTTAACATTGACAGTTAGTTGATTTTAAGTAAAGAAGATTATTCTCAATTATGTCTCACCAAGTCTGTAGAAGCTGTTAAGATCAAAATCTGAGGTTTCCAAAAAAAGAAGCAATTTCGAGGGGGCGGGGAGAGGGAAGGAGGTGTGTGGGAGGGAGGGAGGAATGAGAAAGAGAGAGAGGAAGAGAGAGCATGAGAGAGAGAGAGAGAGAGAGAGAGAGAGAATATGAATCCTACTGGTTCTATTTCTCTGAAGAACCCTGACTGATAAGATCAGATTCATTCTTAACAGTGGCCAAGAGGACAGGATGATTTGTTTGAGATAAACTAATTGAG
>NW_006443292.1:348686-373502 GCF_000325575.1 Pteropus alecto | reverse complement strand
AGAGAAGGAGAAAGATAACGGCATTTGACAACCCCAAATAAGGTTTCCCACTTGAAAGTTCACCAATAAGACAAAGTCCTTCCAAGAAGGAGGTCCAGGATGTTTTCTTAAATCTACATACCTCAGATCCAAAAACGGAGTTAATTCTCAACCTACCTCTGCAAGTAAATGCTTAGAAATTTCTGTTGTAGACAGGCTATAAGCTTAAGGTGGACTCTACTTCCATTTCTACACAGTCCTTGAAAAGATGCAATAAGTATGCAATGAAATTAATTATGGATGACTCAATGGAGAGAACTGAGCAGATTAAGATAAAAAATGTCCATCTTCTGGACCAAAAATAAGCTAATTAAATCAAAACTCAAAAGGCAAACACTAGATAAGGAGAACTATCTATTAATAGTATGGAATGGAATTAATAGTTTAATATTTAAAGAGGTCATAACAATCAGTAAAAGAAAACGCATAGATAAATATGCAAAGTATTCTATCAGACAATTCTTTAAAACAGGTTATATTAATGGCTGGTAAACATTTGAAAAAAAATGTACTGTGTAATTCAAAAAAATGCAAACTGAAGCAACAGTGAGATTGCATTTTTCACCTATCAAATCAGCAAAGATGAAAAAAAATGAAACTACCCATGATGGAGCTGACAGGAGTAAATAACCTATGGGAAAGCAATTTGGCAATATCCAAAAGCCTTGACCTAGTAATTCCTGTTCTGGGACTCTACATAAAGAAGTGTTAAATCACAAAAATGTTTTATGCAGCATTATTTAAAATAGCAAGCAATTGAAATATCTGACCAAAGGGGAATGGTTCATTCAGTCATTCAAATATTTATCGAGCGCCTTTTATGCAATCATTTCCTGAGACAGCTAAACAATGACTAGTTGTTCTCAATGAATCTTCGTTTAAAATGTAGGTAGAATTTGTGTAAATAAATGGATATGTGTAGTTATTCATAAGCTTCTGTATGCCTATACCGTCACTAGAAAGCTACACAAGGGAGCTCATAACAGAGATGGCCTTTGGGAAAGGAGCTGGCTGTCGGGAAGGGAGGAAAATTACTTTTCACTGTACGCTTCTGTACCATCTTGAATTTTTTAAATATGAACATGGATTTAGTTAATGCTTTGAAAGTATATGTTGTGTATATAATCTTATTTTTCATAGAGATGTCTTGAGTTGGGTTCAGTTGATTTCATGGGTATCTCGTCTTCCTGAATGTCGAAGGCTCTTCAAGGATAGAGACTGTCATATTTTTGTATTCTTCCATAGTGCTTAGCACAATTTTGACACATAATGGGTATTCAGAAACACCTGCCGAGTAGAAATAATGTAATTTTGTGTTCAGACACCCTGGGAGTAGAAGTTAAAATCAGTGACTCTAGGTATTGCCTCAGTGCTGACTTGTGACTTTTAAAGCATATCACTTATCTTTTATATCATACTTTGCTAGTCTGCCAGTGAGGAAAAACAAGATAATTGATGCCATTCTTTGATGAAACTCTTATAGACAAATGCAAAATCTTCTTTTAATTCCTATGTATCCACCTGTAATCTTAAGAGTTAAACTGATTTAAAGATCTCAATAGCAAGGAGGGAAACATATAGATAATCTCAAGGTTTTAATATTACAAAAAATGAAATTTTAACAGGGATTATGCATTTTGATAGGTGTCTATAATCTACAGTAATTCCTTTGTCATCGTACACAGTTTTTTTTCTTTATTCTCTTCCATATGAGATACTGGGTAATAAATTGTGTTCACTGATGAATTTATCCCTTTTCTACAGTTTCATGAATGAATGACAACATCAGTTGAAACTGACATCTGTTTTAGTATTTGATTCCCTTCACCAACTCTTACTCCACACACACACACAAACACACACACACACACACACACACACACACACACACACACACCATGCCCATAGCCAATTACTTTTATTGCCAGATGAAGCAATTAGCTGGAAAACTACCAAAAGGAAGTGTATTTTACTAAATGAAGTTCCTGAAATGCAGCTTTTGTTTTTTGTTTCTTTTTGCTCTGCCAGCAACTTCCAGTTATGAGAAAATGCATTCTCTGCATTGCATAGCATAAGACGGTTCAGGACTGTTCCAGACGGTACTGCCACTGTCCATTACAAAGTACAAAGCAGGGACAAGCTTGAGGAAGAGAAAGAAGGAACTTTCGAACAAAGGATCTATTTTTGTTTCTGAATTCACAGACGGAAGTAGTTTGATGTTGAATAAAGTACTATTGGTGAAAAGGTGAAGAGAAAACGTGAAAACAGAATTGGAAGCAGGGGTGTAAATAAGATCTATTAACAAGTGAGTGAGGACCAAGCTCAGTGAAAAAAGTAGTGAGCAGAGTTCTCCCAGATGGCTGAAGGGAACTTCGCTGCAAAATTTCATAGCAGTGCAGTTAGGTTAGATGGTGGGACATTGGAAAATGTTATTAAATGAGAAAATAAAGATTGAGATGCAGTTAACAGTAACCTATGTATGTGGGTCCCAGTGCACCAACTGACAAGTTGTCAATTGCCAGACTGAGGCCAGAAATCAGGAAAGGCAGTCTAGTAAGATCTAGAGGGTATGCCTTGTCATTGAGGGAGAGGGGACAGTGTTCTGTATTCATTGTATTCACTGTGACCTCAACAGTGTTTCCTTTGATAAGAAGAAGAAAGAAAAAAAGAGAAGGCGAAAATACAGGAAGAATAGAAAAGGAGTAAGAGTAAAGAAAAAAGGACAAAAGATAAAGAAATTCTCATTTCACAGAGAATAAAAAAGAATGACAGTAGGAAAAAGGAAGAGGCGGAAGTTAACCTTTACAGATGTCATTTCCTTTCCTCCTCTCTACAATCCCAAAGCGGTATTTTATCTCCAGTTTACAGATGAAGGAGGGAAAGTCCAAACAGCTATGAAGGGATAGAGCCAGACTAGAACCTGACTACAATAATTCCCCCTCCTTTCCATGGTGTGCGTGAAAATTTTCCACAATCAGCAAAGAGAACATCTGTTAGCTATGGTCAATCGGTGTAAATGTGTAAAGGGAAATCAGCATATGGGACATTACCTACAGAATTGTTGCTCTAATGTTAAGTTAAATTTCACCTTTGGGAAAGAGGTAATGAAGGGCATGGAAAAGCTTTTAACTCCTTTACATTAATCCTGAACACACAGGAATGAAATTTATAATCAGTCATAATGACATGCTAAATAGTAGGCCTTAAAAAAAAAAAAAAACTTAATTAGTCTATCCTAGAAATGAAAAGCTGAAGAGATGCAGTGTTCCATGATAATATGTATATATGTATATATATATACACACACACACACACACACATATCTATGTAAAATATATATTATATATATAGTAGGGACTTGCTAATATTTATTTTAAATAATCATTACCCTCCCAAAAAAACAAAGAGAAATGGTAATAGTGTCTTTGCAACTATAGAGGCGAATTGTAAATACTCCACTTGGAATTTTTCACTCCCTCTCAAAACAGCACGTATCCCTTAAAGTTGAGGAATTGGCTCAATGTGGCCTTGTCTGAGAGCAGAGGTTGATGGGTCGACCTATTCCTTTGTTGGCGTTGACAGTACGTTATCGCTGGAAGGAGCCAAGACACAGGTTCTAAGGCAGCATCCAGCACCTCGTTCCACAGAGGACAGCACTGCGGTCCCAGACTCTCCCGGGTGACCACTGTCCCCCCAAACCCTCTTCGGTCTTAAGATTCCTCTATTAGGCATCATTCATTCAGTCCCCAAAACTACTGTGTCCTCTCACTCTAAGGAAGAGCAGTCAGAGATGCCGTGGAAACCACCTTTGGACCACAGCTACGTCTAAGGTCCCTAATTTTTGGCTTCAAGCCCCACACCTTGTCCTTGTCGTGGCAGCATGCATCTTTCCAAGCTCCCATCCCTGGATCTTATTAAAAGTGAAAAATGTATTGTCCTCTTAAGTGGTTATGGTAAAAATGAGACAAAACCACCCTCATAAATCAAATAACTGATTTTTTAAGTAATCGTTTTTAATTCTGGTAAAATATACATGACATAAAATTTCTCATCTTAACCAGTTTTAGATGTACAGTGTGGTGTAACCATCACCACCGTCCATCCCCGGAACATCTTGCAGTGCTGAAACTCTGCACCCCTTAAACAACAACTCCCCATTTTTCCCACCCCCTGGCTGCCACCATTAGAATGGCAGCCACCATTCTATTTTCTGTGTCTGAGTTTGACTACTCTAGATAGTTCTCATAAGTGGATTCATACCGTATTTGTCCTTTCGTGACTGGCTTATTTCACTGAGCATAATGTCCTCCAAGTTCATCTCCGTTGTAGCATGTGTCAGAATTTCCTTCCTTTTTTAGGCTGAATAATATATCATTGTATTGTATAGACCACATTTTGTTTATTCTTTCATCTGTTAATGGATACTTTGGTTGCCTATTAGCTATTGAACTTATTTTCAAAATCTTAGGTTTATACTGCAATTTTGAAGAAAGTTTCAAAGTACTTTTCAATACATGATCTTACTCTAGTCTATGTGTCTTCTTAGTTGTAGTTATAGATAAATTCATAGCGTTATTATTTCACAAGTTTTGAAAGGAAAGTCTATTACAAAAGGTGGAAAACCACCGTGCAAAGCCTGCCACGGCCACCAGTCCATGGAGAAGCCTCATGAAAGGCAAGGAAGGCATAGAGGCTTCCAGCTCTGTTTCCCAGGGCAGCCTGGGTATGGGTTGCCCTTTGGCACACTGAGGAAGTCCAATGTCAAGTTGGAGCAGCCGGGCAAGAGAAGGAAGGGCTTGCCCGAGACCCTGGCATTTATAATCGGCTGCCCTGTTGTTCCATCATAGACCAAAAGTATAATAGGTTCCATGTTGCTGTAATATAAATGAGGTCAGAATACAAAGAAAATCAACTCCCTTGTAATTTGTTAATTAAACCTGATGTGTGTATAGTACAGGACTAGGGAGATTTTTCACCATAATTATCTACTAGAGGGAAGCTTCTATAGAGTTAATGATTACAGAAGCAGCCGAAGAATATGACAAGTATTAGATGAGCTCATAAATATTCATTTAGTCATTCAACAAACATTCTTAAGGATCTGGTATACTAGGATGTACACATGGGTTGTCTCACTTTGATCTTGCAAGAATCCTTTGTGGCAGGAGTGTTTCATCACATTTTATAAGGTTAGTACCGGGCATAAGGCTGAGGGTAGCATAGCGTGTGGGCTCTGCAGGCAGGGAGTTCTGGCCTACTCCATTACCAGCTGGGCCACCTGCTGAAGTAACTTCCCCACTCTGAGTTTCAGTTTGCACACTTCTAAAATGAGGCCAGTAATAATGTCTGCCTCTATAAGGCCAGTGGATGAGAGCAAGTGTGTAAGCCATTCAGTTCAATGCCTGGCAGACAGCTGGCATTCCGTACGTCCCACCCATTATTACATGTATGCCTTCATCTCAGTTTTCCTCCCCAACAACCTCATGAGGTTGATATTCTTAATATGCCCATTTTATGAGTGAGAATATAGCAGCTCAGAGATGTTAAATAACCATCCAAGGTCTTATGTGCCGGGAGTACTAACAGGGCTGGGGTATAAAGCTGGTTCCAGTCCCAGGTCTCCCCCATTTTACAGCTGTCTGTGGAGTTGGACCCTCTGGTCAGGAACTCTTGGTTCCACTGTCCTGGGATGGCTGCATATGGCTGTCTCAACTCTGACAGAGGGAGATGGACAGGCTGTGCCCAGTGCTGGGTGCTGGTCTAGGCCCCAGCAGCGAGCGTCCTTAACCACACAGCAGCTGCCGCTTGGGTACAAAACCTGACCCATCTCATTTGCAAACCCAGAGACTCTTTTCCTGTGTCTTCACACCCCTCCTCCTCGTCCTCCTCTTATCTCTGTCACCCTCTCTGTCTTCCGGAGGCCACTCTCTCTTCATTGTCCCCTAACTTTCTCTCTTCGCTCCCAACTAGTGTAATTTGGAATGGAACTAAATTATTCTGTGTTCATTAAACAAGGAGTTAAGTTTCTTGTTCTGAAATTTTAAAAGCAAACGAACTGAATATTTGAGCCTGGCTTTTAAAAAGCCTGAAACAGTGTATCTAGGAAAATGTTAATTTTAGAATCTACATGGTACACAGAGGAGTGTTCACTGCATAATTCTTTCAACTTTTCTGTGTGTTTGGGAATTTCCACAGTAAAAGGTGGTAGTGAGGAATCAGTGACTTTATATTTGTCACTTTCAACTAATTTTTGTTAGGAGGAGGGTTGGGATAATGGCCTTGTATGAAAAATTTCTCGTCCATTTTGGCAGAGTGCGCTTTAGAGTAGGGGTTTAGGGTTTCTCAGTGTTGGGAGGGGAACCGCTGAGGGGCTGGCAGTCGAGCGAGGCGTGTTCAGACAAAGCGAGCAGAGGCAGACATTCAGCTGTCAGCTTTCCTGGGAGGAACCACTAGCCTTGCCAAAAGCTTTGATCTCAGGGAAGAGAATGTGAGAACTGAGCTGAATTAAGGTGCCCAGGTCTCTTCACAAGAGAAACCTGAGGTAACCATGGAGAACCCCAACTGTTGGTTCTCTATCTGTTGGTCCACATCGCCCTAAATTATTGGCACTGCCTCCAGGTTTATGAGTCACAGAAACAGCCCAGTTCCTGGGACTAAAGGTCCTGCTGGAAAAGATGGCAGTGGCATATTCGCCCGGGCATATTTGGAAAAGCTCGTGGTGTGTTGTCATTGCTGCTGCTACTAGAATTCAGTGATCAGCTGAGCTGCTGTCTGGATGGTTTTTCTGAGCTATACATACTTCCAGGTAGCTATATGAATTCTCTTCTGACTACAGCCCTATAGAGAAAACTCCAGCCGTAATCCGTGCCTTGCTGGCTGAGAAGTGGGGGAGGCATGCCATAAACTCCTCTCCCTCCCTCCCCCACACATGTGACATTAGAGATCTCAGAGGGGCCTACACGGCACTGCAACAGAAACACAAGCAGATTCATTACGCTGGCTTGTCAGAGCTTCTGGTTAGAAATAGCCTAAACAGTCATCACAGGAGACTGGTTAGATAAATCATGACGCAGCCCTAACAACAGAAATGCGTGCAGCCCCTTTGAAAAGGCAAGAGAAAAAATAAATAAAAATCAAAGATTAAAAAAAAAAGTTAGTCCTTTAGGTATCGACAAGGTATAATTTCCAAGCTATATTGTTAATTAGAAATAGAAACAAAGATACAGAACAGTGTATAGTATGTGCCCACTTGTGTGGTTAAAAATATATATCTCTATGGTTATATATGCAAGAATATCTTTGGTTGGATGTACAAGAAAGGTTGTCTCAGGGGATAGGGACAGAAGTAAGATGAAGATTCCTATTCATTAGATACAATATTTATTTTTCATTTCTATTAAAAAATGCTCTAGAAAAAGTAGAAACAAAACCAGATTCTCACAGCATCAGAACCATAGTATTCAGGCTATTGAAGCTCCCTTTTCTGACATGTGCGTCTAAGGTAATTAATTCACCATTGGGCCTGGACCGTTGGAGGACCTGCCAGGGAGACCCCCGCCAGCCCGTGTCAGTATCTATTCTGGAAGCCCCACCATTAGCATTACCACCACCAGTGCCTGAGAGCAGGTTCCCTTGGGCATTTACAGCTCTAATTTCTGACGTCCAGGCCCCTGGCTTGGTAAGACAGGAGGAAAAGAAAGGTCAAAGCCAGCTTGGAGTTTGGCGTGGAAGGCGTGGCCATGTCAGGTAGGCGTGGCCATGTCAGGTGAATGCGGGTGTTTCCAGGTGGGCCTTTCCCAAGATTCCCTGGGGGGTTAGCAAGCTGTCATCTCACACTCCCTAGGGTTCTGACACCTGGGGACATTTGACTCTAGATTTTGATGTCAAGCTGCCTGGGCTTCCTATCCTGGCTCCAACATTGACTGGCTGAGGGACTTGGGTCATGATAAATTTTCTAAGCCAGTTAATAATGGGAAGTGGTGTCGTAGGATCAAGAGTCCCACATGTGTGGATAGACGGTTTTGATTCCTCACTCTTCCAGGGCTTGCAAACTAACTTCAAAATTCCCAGTGTGGATAATTATTAACAACATAGACTCATTTTTGTAGCAGTTATTTTAAAAACAATTCGGAAATGTCAGCATAAGCTCCCAAATGCCAGGGGTGTAAGGATCAGTTGATTTTACGGCATGTGCCTATGAAATATCACAGTAAATGTTTTCTAAGTTAGGTAATAACATTTCTGATCAAACGTGGGTGTGGTGTCATCAGAAAAATACAAATTAACACCACAATGAGGAACAACTCCTTGTTCAGTAGAAGGGCCACAATCTGAAAGGCTTGACGATAGATATCAAGCATGAGTAAGGATGGAGCATCTGGAACCCTCGTGCATTGCTCATAGGCGTGCAGGATGGTTAAATCGCTTTGGGAAATACTTTGATAGTTTCTTATTAAGTTAACTATAACCTTACCATGCTAGTTAATATTGGGTAACAAGTTACTCCCAAATTTAGTGGCTTAAAATAGCATTAATCTTTATCTTTTTTAATCTCTCATGGTTTCTGTGAGTCAGAAATTGAGACAGGGCACGGTTTGGTCCGCTTTGTCTGGGCCCAGTTGCAACACGGGAGGCTGGAGACGAGCTCTGGAGGGCTGGTCACCACATGTCTGTCTCGTAGATCATGTTGCTGTTGGTTGGGGGCTGCTGTCTGGAACCCCCACATGTGGCTTCTCTATGGCTTGGGCTTCCTCACCTGGTTCCAAGGCAACCCTCCCGAGAGAAGAGAGGGAGAAAGAGAGTGAGGGAGATTGGAAGAGAGCACATGAGAGAGAGAGAGAGAGAGAGAGAGAGAGAGAGGTCATGGAAATCAGGGATTATATCCATTTTTATACCCTCACAGCAGCTTCAACCTGGTAAGCAGCCTTGTATTTTAACAAGTGGATTTTTCAAAATGAGTGTTTTAGCCTGTGTGATAGTTAATTTTATGTCAACTTGGCAGGGCCACTGTGCCCAGATATGTGGTCAAACATTATTCTGGATGTTTCTGTGAGGATATTTTTGGATGAGATTAACATTTAAATTGGTGAACTTTGAATAAAGCAGATTGTCCTCCATGGCATGGGTGGGCCTCATCCAATCAGTCGAAGAACTGAATAGTACAGAGACTGACCTCCCCTGAGCAAGAAGGAATTCTGCCACATGTGACCTTCAGACTTGGACTACAACATTGACTCTTCCTGGGTCTCCAGTCTGTCATTTCACTGTGCAAATTTTTGGCTTGGCAGCCTCCATAATCACATGAGCCAGTTCCTGAAAATCCATCCTTCCATTCATCCTTCCTTCCTTCCTTCCTTCCTTCCTTCCTTCCTTCCTTCCTTCCATCCATCCATCCATCCATCCAGCTATACATCCTATTGATTCTGTTTCTCTAGAGAACCCTGGCTAACATGTCTGATTTTCTAGTATTACTGAAGTTGTGGACTTCTTGTCCAGAAGCTTTTGCCCTTGGTTCATAATTTCAAATGGGATTTGCATGTAAAATATTTCCTATGTTATTTCTTAATAGTAGACAACATGCCCCTATTACACAGCATTTACACAGTGGTCGTAAAGCCTTGTAGCAAGGTGGCAGTTCTAAGTGGTTTTCCAAGGAGGACGTGAACAGGAGCCATTACATGGCTCATCAGTAATCTGTTGCAAAGAAGCTGTGCCCATCAGGGCAGAAGTAAATCTCTCATTACTGGAAAATGTGAGTCAACTCAAGTGAAACAGGGTTCTGTCAGCTTTTAAAACTTAATTATGTTTTTATCTCTGTAAATTTGACCAAGTAAAGATGTCTGACAAATACCTAACTTCTCATTTGAACTGAAAGAAAATTAATTTCAAGAATAATATGTGTATATGTATATCTATACACATATTCTTGAAATTAATATATATATATATATACACATACACACACACACACACATTGTGTTAAGAAATTATCTGAATTTATTAACTGCGTCTTCCATCAAGGATGTGTGCTTTAAATTTGTATCAACTCTGCATCTAAGTTGCTTAGTTTCCTCATATAGGACAAATCTCAGAAAATTCTTAACTTCCCCCAAGAAGAGAAAATAGAGTAAGGGGGGGAAAATCAGTTTATGGCTTAAGTTTTTCACCCTTGTGGAGTTAAGAAAAACACTTCATCCTGAGGACAAAAGCTCCCTTGTTTAAGCGCTTCCCCAGCTGCACTTCAACTAAATATATCCTGGGCAGAGTGTTTTCACTTCTCCACCCCTCTCCTGGAGCCAATCACACGGTGACAAACAGCTCAGAGGCCCCTAGGGACTGGCGCTGTGGAGGTACTGCCTTGGTTACTGGACGCACAGGCCTGCTCTGCAGCTGCCCTGCTTCCCTCAGAGGCTGCAGGGAGCCTCGGCTCGGAGCAGAGCCCTTCATGGGTTAACACAGCGGCCTCAGTCTGGAATTCATGCACCACCTGGGCTGACAGCATGAATGACTCATTGTTTCCTCTCTGAACAGTCTAAGGAGTGCTTCTTGGTGTCAATAGCAGAGGCAAAGTAAAATTGTTTTTTTCCCTTTCAACATAACCAATTTTCAAAAACCGAATATAGAACTGGAAATCTGGTGACTGTGTTTTTGCTGCGGCAACTGTAGCCAAGGTTACTGCTTCGAGTTGGTCTGTGGGGACAAAGGATTTAAATTTACTGTCTACAAACAGAAAGAGGCCTAAAGCCAGGGGTCATTTTATTTACAGCCTGTGCTATAAAACGAAGCAAACTTAGCTGAAACCTCCAGTCTGCCTGGATACAATCCTGGATTACTCTTGATTTGTATAAATGGAAATTTTGATTGATCATTCCCTCAGCTAAATGTAAGATGTATACATTGCAGTCCATATATGTCTTCCACACTCCTATTTCTAAAGCTGCATATTGATAATCATGACCCACCTTAAGTTTTCCTGTGGGGTGCCCTTCCTTGATTTCAGTGAGTTTTACACTCTTTGGAAAACTGGACTGGGAGATTTGCCTGGACTGTGGGATCTTTTGCTTTTCATAAATATATCTCAGTCCAAAAGCTTGAGAGCCAGACTATACATTTTTCTACCTGTCTTCAGGTGTGTAATATAAAACACATTTTGAACTCATTTCTCTATCCTCCTCCTTACTGACATTTTTAGGTGTTTCAAGGAAAATAGTGAGAAAGGAAGATGTGGAAAAAAGAAATAAATATGGAAAGGAAAGAAAAAAAGGCCCATATAGATTCAGGATCGAGGTTCTAACTCGAATCTGCAAGGGTAGCACGTAGCAGAGTGTTTTTCTCATCAAATTAAGTGACAGCCCTGAATAGATTCCAAGTCACTGTGACTTGGAATAAGGACGAGGACACTTGATACTGAAAGAAGAGAGTATATGCACATAATATGGAGATTAAATAGGGTGCTTAATAAAATGGTAGTAGATGCCTTTAATTGATATCGATTGGTTCGCATGGCTTTTAAATTTTTGTAAGAATAGGAGACTGTTTTGGCTTTGGCTGGTTTTGTGTGATATACAGGGTGACTCTATCCCATGGTTGGAAATTCATGTCGATTCTGAATTTAAAAGAATCAAAATTACAAAAAGCATTTCCCTCTCTTTCAAACTTATGCTATAATTTAGCAGATTTTCTTTGTCAGTATTAAAATAAAGTCAGGTATCAAAATATTTGCATTAGCCTTTTTGAAGCTACTGCAAAAATTAAGTATTTCTCTGTTTTTGTAGACAGGACACGATTATTGCAGCATACTTATAGAAACAGCAATAATCAAAGCTTCGGTTTCTCATATTAATTACAAATAAATGTGTAGTTCTCTGAGTGAGCCTGTTTTACATCATATACAATCAGTCTATTTGCCAGTGAGCTTCTTTAGCTACTGAAGATTTTGTGGTCCTCGTACAACACCATAATCAAGCAGAGCTCTTGAAATACCTGGAGGACTGTGACTTGAGACGAGCACGATAAACATGGCCCTACTATGTGAGATATGGTTTGGGTCTTGCTGCTGAGACTGCAGTGTAAATTTCCAGGCAGCTTCTAGGCTCTGAACAAGGTGACTTATTTCCATTTCTCAGCAGAACAGCCACCTTCCCCTCATCCCTGCTGAGTCTTTTCATCAGAACAGGGCGTCAGGACTCTAACTCTGCTTTGGGTCCTTTCTACTGGGTGGTTCATTCTGCTTTCCTCAAGTCCAAAATAAACTCAATTTACATAGCTAATTGTTTTTTCTCCCAGTGCACAGAACTCTTTCCTCATGAGTTTAATAAACATAAAATTCTGACACACCCTTCCTTCTGAGAGCCCTGTCATATACCCTTGCTTGTCAATGGGACTAAAAGGATGACTGGGTGTTCAAAAGGTAGGATATGTTAGAATCATCCTTGAGACTTTTCCTAATTGATCCCACCCCCAATCACTTCCCTAACACTACTAGAGTTTGGAAAGGACTTATATATAAGGCCAGGCAAAATAATAATGACTTTAAAACCCCAAGCAAAAGAGAAGGGGACAGAGGATTTGAGTTATATTTCATGATGTCATAGCTTGTTTGGAGCAGAAAGGAACGCTTTGCCTTGACTCCGTGTTATCATTCCATACTCAATAACCCCATTAAAGGACAGTGAACACTCAAGGGGTTTAGAAAGATCCTCTATTCCACTAAACCAGATAGGATTCTTGTTGAAATAATGTAGCTCTAAGAAAGTAGAGACTTTAGAAGGAAATATTTTAAGATCCTTCCTTGTAAATAAAAGCTCTATTAAATCTTTGGAATTAAAAACTATATAACTTCTAAGGTATGGTTTTTACAGGAGATGGAACATCAGTATCTTACTTTGTACACACATCAGTACTTCTTGCTGGTGTTTAGAGAGGAAGAATAGCATTTATTTAGAAGCTCATTTGATACATAAGCATTGATAAGACTAACAATTTCCTCTTGTTTGTAAGTGTTACAAAATAGTTCTCAGTTCCACCCATCAGACATTGTTTATCATATAAAAGGGTGCTGAGGATAATCCTCTAGAGAACTTCCTGCATGAAGTGATTATCTGTGCCGGTGTACATTCTATGCCTGTTGTGTCATTAAGGAAAAAGGGCATATACATGGACTTATCTCACTGGTATTTGATAAGATAGTTGCTACAGGAATATGATTATCACGTGCACACACAAGCAAAATGCAGCAAATGTTAGAAGAGATATTGAGGAGGAAATTGAAGGATTGGATAAAGGTACTAATTTTGGAAGTCTGTTTAAATAAATAGCTGGATTTAAAAGTTTAGAATCTTATCCATTTGCTGAATTTTTTTTTTCCTTCCTTTCCTCCCTTCCTCAAAAAGCTTTTGAGTATCTACCTTAACGGCCAGGAAAGGTAAAGTAATAAGCAAAGCTGCTGGATTTAAGAAAAATAGACATAGATACATTTTATATTCTTAATAAACACAAAGGAAATGCTTCATTCCCACCAAGAAATGCTCTCTCCCCCTTTATTCTTAAAAGATGCTTTAGTCTTTCTTTTAATACTGAGAAATAGTTTACTCCAAAAATAAAACCAGTGCATACTCAATATAAATGACACCTCATACTTAGCCTCTATGAGGAGCCAAAAGGGAGTGGCAGAGGCTGCAGTCAAGTGGAGAGAGCTCGTGTCCCATCTGACTGACCCATCTCTGTACCGGGCACTTGCTGCCATGTAGAAACAGGCCTAGGTGGCCATATCTAATCATTCAAGAGATGTCAAAGAAGCTGATTTGTATGCAAATCCAGATTTTAAAATGTGACCTGAAATATTTTAAAACAAAAATTTAAAAAGAGCTCAACAACAAAATAGGTGTACTAGGTGAGGATTGTAAGTCACCAGTTTGAGACCTCAGATCTCATCTAGGCACCCTGCTGTGAGGTGCTGGGAATACATACACACACAAATGTGTGTCTATATATGTATATGTGTGTGTGTGTGTGTGTGTGTGTGTGTATTTTTTTTAATCTTTGCTCTCAAAAAATTTATGGACTGGTATATTAAACATGACCACATATACACACACTCATCTATGTGTGCGCCATAATAGGAGAAATTACCAAATGGTCTGGGAGCCCAGGGGAGACCAAATCAGACAGAATGAGGTGAGTGAGTGGGGAGGAGGGTTAGGGAAGGATCCAGAAGGAAGGTATAGCTGAGCCGTTGTGCTCACTGAGCCAAGCAAGCAGAAACTGTGGAGTAAGGTCTTCCAGGCTGAGTATTATCAGCACAGGCTAAGGCATGGAGGCCACCAGCAGCTGCCCAAGCCTTTTGTCAAAGCTAAGGTAGGCATTTGACAGTCTGGAGGTCAGTGGAGGCAAGAGGTCCTCCCTGTCAGATACCTCCAAGGCCCTGTAATGAAGAAGGAGGACTGAAGATTGAAAACTGAACTCGAACACCAAAGGCAGTCGTTTTTCTGGCAGTTCTCAGATACATTCTCATGATCTGGTACAGCACGCAAATTCACTCAGCATCTGCTAGAAATTAGAAGTAATTTCAAAAAAACCAGGAAGCAAGAATTTGAATAAGGATGGAAAATTTAACCCTCCGCATTTGATAATACACTTCTCGTGGCTTCCTCCTACTATTTGGCTCACTATTACGTCTGTGGAAAGGGTGGGCCAGCGAAGTGAAAATTTGAATGCCCGCTGACTCTAATGGAAGAGCTGGCCTAAGTTGTGTCTGTATCTTGAGACAGGGTAAATGCAAATTTAAATAAATACAGTTCGGGAGCACAGAAAAAGAAAGGGACCCCCTCCCTTTCTTTCAGTATTTACGTTAGAAAACTTGTGGTTGTAAAGTTTTTCTCTGCCCCTTTGAGAAATATGGAAACCTTTTCAAAAGCTAAATAAGCCTCTTGCCAGCTTTACAACCTAAGAATGTCTTTCTCAGTGACCTGGGAGCCATCTCTTTGAAATGTAATCACCAAGGAAAATAACATCCCTATTTCCCAGGTTCTGTGGGATAGTAGGAGTCTAACTTCTGTAGGTGTCCAGTTCCAGGTTACAAACCTATCTCCTGTCATAAAAACATAAGAAGTTTGCTTTTTCTTTGGATAAACTAATTAGCTAACACAGATTACCACTACCAATTACCAAGTGAATTTAGAATGAACTATGTGTGAGAAGTGGTGCTATCAAGTACTCCTACCTGAGGACTAGTTATTGTTGAGAACAGGTATGAAAGGGGGTATCTGCTTAGCTATGTATAAGGGTGAAATTTGTCTTTGCAGTCTCTCGGTGGATAGGCTGTGATGCATATCGTATTTTGGTTTAATGCTTATTCAATAGTAAAACTTTTCTTTCTCTTCCACTTTTGTGGAGAGATTTTTGGGATTGGCAGCAGACTTTGTTTTTAATTATATTTTCCCAAGACCCGCTACCAAGGTCGGTTAGGTTTGGGTCTTTAGGCTCAGAGTATGATAAGCATCTAAATGCCCTGATACAAATGTGAAAAATCTATTCTTAAAGCGGAACATATTTCGGGCAAAAAGACTTTCGCACTTCTCTCAGAGTGCGTCAATTAGAAGACATCACGTACTCTGCAGTATTTACAGACGCAGCACAGCACAATGGCAGCCCAGCACAGGCTGTTCTGACCGCGTTTGAATCGCGGCTCCATCATTTACTAGCTGTGGTGCTTCTGACAATTACTTAACGTCCTGGTGCCTTAGTTTCTCCATCTATAAAAGGGGAGACTGAATGGAGTTGCAGAACCGGAGTACGTATCCCATAGCACAGTGCTTAGCAGAAAAGCCTCAGCAGTTAATTTGTATTCTTTAGAGACATTACTTGAAGGTTTGTTATAGGTAGAAACACTTTTGGGATACGAAGGTGAATAAAACAGTTCCCATCCCCAGAAGAATTTACCATCTTATAATAACTATAATGGTACCATAAGATTAATCTGGGTAGAAACTAACCTTTCAAGAAAAAGAAAAAACAGGTATTTTTAAACGGGAGAGAACACGGCCAGGGGCTATTATCTAATTGAGAGCCACATAATTATATGGTCTCTATAGTTGAGCGTCATAGCCCAGTTAAAATTTCAGAAGACTTTTTCCTGAGCTAGCTTAACAGGAAAAACCAGAATTCTTATCAGAAGAAGTGAATATACCACCAACTTTGAAGTCAAAAGCTCTCCCACGGAAAGGCTGAGAGACCATGGCTTACCCACCCTGAAACACTCCCTGATCCAGACAACCTAACAGGATTTTTGTAAAGTTAAAAAGGTATATAAATATTGATACGGAACACTCTTAAAGCCAGCCATAGAACTCTTGCTTTCTGCTAAGCTCAAGGGCGTTCAACTGGCTTTGTTCCTGCCGCAGCATAGAGATAGGACTCGGAAGCCATCTTAGAAACAGGGCGGCTGCGGGCGCCAGGGGCGGAGGAGGCGGTATCCAGGCAACCGGAGTCGCGCGCCCCTTGCGCAGCCGTACTCCGCGCTCGCCGCCGGCCGTGTGGGCGGGGCTGGCGGGGCTGTGGAAAATTACAGCGGTCGCTCTTAAAGGCACCCACTCATTTCCTGCCCGAAGCTCCTGCGCGAGTCGCCCGATTAAGCTCGAATGTGAAGCGGAGTCTCCATTGTACCTTCGTAGAGGAAATAAAATTCAGTTCGAAGTCAGTTCCCAGGGTAGGATTACTCTATAATGACGCAAATATGCCAGAATGAATAGGCTGCTTCTTAACCAAGGAAAGAAAAATTCAAAACACCCAAACTCTGATATATCGACCCTGGTGCAGAAAGAGCTAGTAAATAACATAGGAACGGGACAAAAGGAACAACTTCCTGAATTAAGTCACACTGACTATTCAATAGGCTTAAAACTGCTTGGTCTTTGAAGTAAAACTCATTTTTGACAGATGGATTGACAAGTTATAACATACTAAATATTAACAATAAACGGCTTTAAGAGGTCATAGAATAGGTTCAGCATGCATCAGAAGATTTATCCTCTATAGATTAGTTTTTATAGTAGAAGTCAAAGAACTTTTCTTCATGTTAGAAGCTTTTCTGGTTTACAAGTGATAGTTTATCGTCTTCTGAACAAGTAACGTAATGCGTTTGCAAAGTAAACATCTACGATATATTCTACTGCGCACTGTGGCTCCAAAATTACTCCCCCTATCAAGCAATATTTACTAGAAGTCATCCTGCAAACAGCTGGATGAAAAAGAAATATATTCTTCCGGAATAAAGCTCGACACTTTAAATGTCTCTCTAGTCTATTTCAAAAGCTAAAAGATCGTTCTTCTGTCCTTCCTCTGATGGTTTGCTCGGTGGCATTTTTTTCTTCTTTTTTTTGTAAACTGCTATCGGGCATACCCATCCCCTCCTGCTGTACTCAGGCTCTGACTGCAGACTCTACTGAGGGTATTAGAATGGATTGTCTCGAAATACGGAGGTGATGTTCCAATCTCACCATGGCCCTGGCAAATTGATTTTCCAGTCCCGGACTGAGCCATTTTCCCCATGCTTCTCGGCTATATTTAAGCCACATTACACTTCCGTTACAACTCCCTTTTAATATGTCCCTTTTTCTTCCTAATGTAAATTCTCTTACATTCCAATCGCCACTGCTTAGTAATTTTTGACGGCCCGTTTCATGTTTTGCAGAACGCGGAGCTGTGATATTTGAGAACTAAGCAAATGCTTTGCAGGAGTTTAGACACCTAGGACAATGTTTAGCCTGTAATTTTCAAGTTTGGATGTCAAAGGTTTGACACTTGTAACATTATCTTACTTTCTAGAACCACTGGGATAACTAGTTACATGTAACAAAAAGGTATGTCGTGTAGAATTGTCATTCACTTTGAAGCTGCAGGGGAACATGATTTAATGTAACAGGAACTGTGCCTTTGAAATAAAAAATGTGCAGCTGCAGTTGGTGCCTCCATTTTTGGCCTACAGGATCACCTGCCAGTGCTAAGAAACTAAAAGTCTGAAAAAGCCACTTTCTAAAGCAGATGACGTTTTTAACTTTTAAAAGTCTTGAAAAGCCTAGTCTGTAATACGTGTAATGGCTGCCGAGTTAGGTCATTGCAAGTGCCAGGGCTGGGTAGTGTGCTTGCCCCTTTTCTTATAGGACAAGTAACATTTTACAGCCCAAGAGCTCTGCAGGGTTTCAGTGGCCCGAGGAGCCCTACAGTGCCTGAGGATAATCTTGTTACCGAAGACAAACTGCAGAATAGAGATGGAAAGAAAATACTGTATATAGGGAATTCAAATGGGAAGAGTCACCTGGATTCACCCTCACAGATCCAATTCTACTGTTAAGTGGGTAAGAGGCTAAATTACTATAAATTAGAATGTAATTCTGATGGTTAAAATATAAAGAAAATGTTTTTGAGAAAAAAAAGCAAAGCGCTTTAAAAAAATATATATGTGTAAATAATTTAATCAGCAGAGTTGGGAGATATTTGGTTACTTATTTACTAAAGATGATAAAATCACATAGTTCATCAAATTCTTTAAGAATTGCTGGGTCTGAATGCAGGGAGACAGGGTTTGGGAATTTGGCCTTTAAAGTAGAGATGCCAGATAAAAATATAAGGCATCTGGTCAAGTTTGAATTTCTGATAAACAATGAATAATTTTTTTTTAGTATAAGTAATATTTGGGACATAATTGCACTAAAAATATTGTTTGTTGTTTACTGGAAATTTTAATCTAACTGGGTAACTTGTATTTTTATTTGTTAAATATGGCAATCCTACTTTAAGGGCCTTAAAGAGAGCACATGCAAATTGTGTTTCCCCACCTGTTTTAGAGTGGCAAACACCTCCAAAAGCTTCCAGTTCAAGGTGCCAGGCTGAAATGTGAATGTGACACACACAACGTACAGGAATATCGCTCCACATAAGTGACAGATGGCTGCTGTGGTTGGGCCCATCAGAAGAATATCACGAGCAGTTACTACTAACTTGGTCATTGCATTCAAGCAACAATTGAGTGCCTGCTATGTGCCAGGTATAACTACTGGGAAGGGAAAGATAAACAAGGTAAAAATTCCCATCTTTGAGGATTTCCTATTTTTATCAGGTAGACTAACACATGAAATTATAATTGCAATAAATGATTAGAGAGCTGTGAGAACATCAAGTCTATCTAAGGCAGGGGAAAAACAGAAAGGCTTCAAAGAGGAAGTGACTTTGAACGGAGACTAAGCTGGGGAAGTAGGAAGGGACCTTAGTAGAAGGAACTGTAATGGAAAGGCAAGGAGTATGAGGACATTGTGAGTTTTTTAAAAATCAAAGAAGTCAGGGGTAGCAGGAGCTACAAAAGGGTTTGATGGGGATGTCTGATAGTGTAGGGTGGGACCAGATTATAAAATGAGTCTTCAGAGCTCAAACTCTCATGTGGGCAGCTAAAATAGGATCAGGGCAGTGGTGGGAGAGACTGTCATAGGAAACCTTTTTAATTCATTTTTTTAAAAAGTGTGTGTTTTATCATCTTGTGTTGGATCCTTGGAACATAAAAATGAACACAATACCACCTCTACCTTCTAGCTGCTCTTGATTCTCCAGGGAAACCAGTCATGTCGACAGTTACATTCAGTAAAATGGGATAAGTGCTATAAAGTAATAGAGGCAAACACTGGAGTGAATCAGGCAGTATGAAGAGAGGGCCAGCCAAGGCTTCCCAAATGAAGAGATGCTGGAATTAAGATGGGTTTTGTTTTTGTTTTTGTTTTTTCCGTTAATTTAAAGAAATTTAATACTTTATGGAAATGGTTAGACATTTTCCCAACGGAACAAAAATGTATATAGTGGAAAGGAAACATTTCCTCACCCAGACCCTTGACTGCCAGTTACCATTTCATTACCATGGTATAAATGTGTCAGTCCTCTTTCTCTTTTTTCTAGGCAAATTAAGGCATCTTCTACTCAGCTTTTCACATCTTGATTTTTTTCAGTTAACAATATATTTTGGAAATCAGTACATAGAGAGCTACTCCTTTTTAAGAGTCTCGTAATTATTGTAGGGATAAATAAAAATTTTTTATACGCATGCTCTATTGGACATGAAGGATTTTATAGTCTTTTGCTATTACAGATAGTACTTTTGTATACATTCCCTTTTTGCCCATGTGTGAGGGTATCTATAAGACACATTCTTAGAAATAGAATTCCTTGATCCATAGATTGCTGCATTTAAATTTTGATAGTTTTGGGGAAAATTCCCCTTCAAAGAAGTTATATCAATTTATTTTACCGTCAAGATAGTAAGGTTTGAGTTGTGTTCTGATGAAAGAGTAGTTTACCAAGCAAATAAGTGAGCAAAGATCGCATTTAAAGGGAAGATCCTATAGGTAACAGCAAACAGCTCCGTGGAGGCTAGAGGACTGGACAGACAACTGGCCAGAGATCGAGAAACCTAGCACAGGTAGAAGGTGGATTAAGGAAGTAGAAGGGTTAATAATCACTACCATTTTGGGGGCCAGGCATGGTGCTAAGCACTATATATAGTCCATCATTTCATCCTGACAACATAGAAAGAAATATTCTCAGTTTGGGGGAAGGAAACTGAGGCCCGGAGATATTAACCTGCCCGAGGTCACATAGTTTGTAAATGATGGATCTAGAACCCAACTCTGGCTTCTTCTGATTCTCAAGCTCCAGTTCTTAACCACTGCTTTATGGGGCCTTGAAAGAATGGGGAGCAGGACTTTGGGGCTGTTTGATATGGGGGAGATAGGGAAATTCGGGGGAGACTAGAAGATAGGGATGCATAGGTCTAGAGAGCCTTGACCCTGCTGGGACATGCCCACAACTTGCCAGCATAGTAGCCAAGAGTCTGGGGCCTAGGGTCTAGGACATGAAACAACCAAGATTCCCTGTTTATTTCTGACAGGGCTGAGTTAAAAGGCACATTTACAAGACTTTTCCCTTTCATGCTGGGCAATAACTATCTGAGAGTGGAATCTGGATGTTTTCAAGATTAAATAACTTTTAAATATTGAAAAAACCAAATTTCTTCTTCCGCCATTGTCATCCCCCTTCATTTATTTCAGTAGCAGACTTTAAATTTTAGCTCCCAGGAGACAGGTTTCTAAGAGCTATTTGGCTTCCAAAAGCTGTTCCAAGTCAATTGTCACTTAAACAGACTAAATTTAAAATATTCATCCATTTGCTGTCTTGGGTGTCAGCTCTGAAATCTAAATGACAAAACAAAAAAATCTAGAGCTGTTTTGAAAGGAGCACAGCAAATCAATCCCTGATAACAGATTTTAATCTCAGATGCACAGTGCTGATACTGCTCAAAATCCTCCTATTTATTGCTGTGCATCTATAGAATTAGACTAGTAACTGGCCTCAGATACTGTACTCCCAGAGACAACCCTCTGCACTGGGGTGTATTGTCACCAAATTGAGGAGCATTATAGTATAATAATGATTGCCATATATGGTGCCTTTTAAAGCCTCAAATACCTTTGAATAAATATTCTTAAACTGTGTTCTCCATCCTAGTGGAATATATTTTATTACAAGCATAGTAACTAGAAGGACTTCATTTACAGAGGAACTAGGATTGTTTAAAGTATAGGGGATGATCAGAACTGGTATCCCCCCAGGAAAGAGGGTCACATTCACTCAAGTGATTTTAAAACCATCACCTGAAGGCTACTGATGGATATTTTCCCATTAGTCATGCATTTGTTTTATTCCTCTTTACTTATTCGTATCCTCTAAATTATTTTTAGAGAGCGAAGGAAGGATCGTAGCAAATAGAGTCTAATTTTATAACAGACTATAAAATGGCTTCCTAGTAAGGAGTATCCACATTAATATAGAGGAGGAACCTTAGAACTATTTGGTCACCTTGCTTTGAACAGAGCTGTCTTTCTTTCCTAGTGGATAAAGATCTAACAGCATATCCACAATTAAAAAAAAATTGAAAATAGCTAACAAAATTATGTTAATATGTGACAATTAGAGGTCTTTAGCCTAAATAAATAAATAAAACCAACGTTCATTTATATTAGATCATTTTGGAGAATGCTACAGAATTGATGTACTTGCTGCACATTGGAGAAAACCAGCAATTAGTTTCTTTTGGAACACCTCTATACATAGAAATGAACTAGCTAAAAGGAAAAAGAGATTTCTGTATAGTAATAGGTTGTTGACAGTGAAAGGATTTCACTTTTACATATCTAATGAAGTGAGATATCCATGTCTGGTACTTATTAGATACACATCCATATCAAAATCAATACACCAAGAATATATGATTTATAATTTAAAAAAAAAACTGTTTAAAAGAGTGAGAGTAATCAAAGTACAAGAGATGGGATTTGAGCTCAGGTGGAATGCTGGTGCACAGTAATTAGAAGACTCCAAATGGAACACCATTAACCCAACAGTTCTGGGAGTTAAAGTGTATCAACAAACCTTAAAAGTTCAGATTCATCATTTTACAGAAATATGTACAAAGCTTTTCGTACTGAAGTATTCATGCCAACATTTTAAGAGCAAAAATTGGCAAATAAATTGGGTATCCAATAGTAAAAGAATGAGTAATGGTTAATGACGATATAATTATCTGATAGACTGTCATGCACTTAAAAATTCATGAAGATTCTTATTTGACATAAGAAAATACATTATACCTGGCTAAAAACAAAATGCAGGCTACAAAACTAGGTATTGTGTTATTTTAAGATAAATGCAAACACTTTTTAAAATAGTGGTCATTTCTTCGTGGTGACATTCTGGTTTTTTTTTTTTTTTTTTGCATTTTTCTGTATTTTTATGTTTCCTGTTGCATAATTTTCTTTTATATGAACTAAAACATTTTAAAGTTCAGTAAAGAAGGCATCAAATTATACATACAACATAATTTCTCCCAAACTTGTCTATGCCTATAAGAACTAGTTTCTGAATTATTGGAGTACAGATTCTTTTAATTTTCTTCTATTTTTCTGTTAATTTAAAAATCAAATTTACTATAATAAAATATTTGAAGATTTAAAATATATTTTAAGGCAGCGCTAGTGAAATTTTGGAGGCAAACAACTGAAAGCCTGAGGATGCTAATTCTTGTGCTTCTATCGGGGCATTTGTAGAAAAAGTTGCCCAAAATTCTACTTGAATCCTATGTACACAAAGAGACAAAAAAGGAGGGTAGTCATTGCAAAATATAAGGACACAACGAAGCAGGCTCCTTCTGAGGAACTGCTACAAGCAGCAAGCTATATTCTTTGCCCAGGGAAGAAGGGTTCTTATTCTTCAGGTTCAAGGATCCTTTGACACTCAGTGCAGCCCTTCTGTGCCAAATGATGGAGTTTAAAGTGAAACCTCTGAAGGCATGGATATAAAAAGAAGTGACTTAAGGGTAATTCTCACAAACCCCTGCTTGGGTCAAAAATCCGCAGTTAAGCCTTAAAATGTAAGCCTTGCACTTCCCCCTCCTTCTTTTTCCCCTTCTGATCATGTTATACTTTCTAGTCGTCACTTAATGGCAACGCAGTTCTGATCAGAACACAAATGTTAAAATCCCTACCAGACTGAGGAAACCGTACACTCCTTCACAATCAAAGTAATATCTTTCCCGAGCTACGTCACTGGAGCGCTCCTTCATTCGGGGCCCCTATTAGAGATTTTAGTTAAATCTCCCAAACCTTTGGGAGGTAAGTTTTACTTAAAAGTCACATTCAGAAACTTGTCAGTGGTCTCACAAATTAGCAAGAATGAGAGAATCTGAATCCCAGCTCTAAGGGGACAAATTTATACATAATGCCAAGGATGAACATCTCCTTTCTGCTAAATATACCATTGCAAGCAGAATGGCTCATGTTATTTTTACCCACATTGGCTCTTTTGCGTTCCAAGCTCATGTAATATTAAACGGAGATGAGGAATGAAAATTGAGCCGGAGCAATTGTCCAGGCAGAGGTTTGTTTAAGGGCTAGGTCTTTCATACCCATGGTCTTGTACTAGGCGACTTTGCTTTTTATTTCCTGCGTTATATACTACACAACTACCAACATCTACACTTTCCTGTATGAAATCCAGGTGGTGATTTAAAATAACAGAACTTAGGACCTTGTAAGGCCTTCTTGGTCCTAGACGGTTTCCGTGTCCAAGTCAAGCAAATTCCAACACTTGGGCAGGGCGGGAATGCTACTTTTAAGGCCTAGGTCATTCAGGGTTTTTTTTTTCCCCCATTTAGAGGGAGGAAGTTCTAACCCTTTGAACAAAAGCAGGAAACTGGAAAAGAAAAAGAATATATTTCGATTCAACTAGGACTCGCCCAGCACGATCTGCAGCATTTTATCTGTCTCAGCGAGGAAACGCCCAGGTTAGCCTGGTTAGCAGGGCGCAGCAAACGTAGGGACGAAAGCCCAGGGGCTCAATAAGCTTGGCCGGCGGCTTGGCGCAAACGCGCAGTGCAACCCTCGGGGGTGCTCGGGCCCTCGGGCCGCGGTCTGCGAGAGCGGAGGGCCCGCCTGCCACGCGCGGCTGCCTGTTTCTCGGCCCAGGAACGACTGAGTGGCCCCCCAAGGCTGGACAAAGGGGCAGCGAAGCATGTTCCCGATTGCACCCCTCAGTTCCTTCCGCCCTGCCCCGCGATCGCCGCCCTTCGGTCCCAAGGGTGCCCGGCGAGCCCCGCCCTCCGCGCCGCCATCTTGTTGTTTTTCTCCCGGCCGGCCACGTGACGCGTCGCTGCGGAAGCCCAGGCACCGCCCCAACTTCCGGCCA
>NW_006443292.1:315863-348522 GCF_000325575.1 Pteropus alecto | reverse complement strand
CTCCGTCTTTACGCGCAGTTCAAACATTAAATCGTCACACACTTGCATCGAGGGATTTTGGGTACGTGGTGCTCGGTGTTTCTGGTGTTTCAAACAGGAGCACCCCCCGACCTGGGAGTTAGGTCCCCGGCCCCCAGGACGGGGCTTGGGGCGCAGTCCAGGGCCATCTCCCGCCTTCCTACCTGCCCCACGACGCCTTCACAGTTCATTGCTTGTCTGCCCTGAGAGAGGCCTGTGCACATGGCGTTTCTTATTCAACCTGCACAGTAGTCTCTGAGATGGTAACCGTTTCGTTAATTAGAAGAACTGAAGCCCAGAGAGAGTAATTTGCTCCAGTGGCAGAACATGTGTTGAATCTCGGGCATCTCAGTTCCCACTAGGCGTTGAGGTTCTCACATGACCCTGCAACATCAAAGGGCTCACTGGAAACCCAAATACTGGAGCCTACACCATAGTGTTAGCTTACAGTCACTAACTGTTAACATTTTGCCACATTTGCTTTACCGTTTTTCTCTTTTCGTTTATATGAAGGTTCCAGAGCAACCTTATTTTAAAGTTAAGGAAAGTAAAGTTTAGAGAGGTAAATAATTGCTTAAGGTTCTCAGTTTATAAAGGAGGGAGCTGGAATACGAACCCTGGTCTGTGTCTATTACATACATTAAAAAAAAAAAAAATCAAATTGACTGTGCTTTAACTATTTGAAACAGACAAGGGAGCTGTCTCAAATGTTGAAAACCCTGCCTCACAGCAGCTGACAGTCTACCAGGCCAAATTCCTGTCTTGGCAAAATATCTAAGCCAAAGGCTGTTGTGCAATAAGGAGTCAGGGTTTTGGAACAGGCTGTTGCAACAGCCCCTGAAGCAACTGGGGGCCATTAAAGGGAGCCATGCCCCTTCCTGGGAAAGGAAGTTTGGGAGAAGTGAGAACAATTAGTGGGAAGAGAACTGAATCACCTGCTGCTTATAATCCCATTTTCTCCCAGTTTTTATTCTTTCAGACATTGATTCTCTTGCAACCTTCCCTTATCTATATGGTGATCTCTGCCTCCAGTTAGATTTCTAATGCCTCCTTTAGCATCAGTGATCAGTTGCTGGACTTCAGGTGCCCTAGCTATTGGTTTTCCTCCAGGTGCCTTGCTAATTTCTCCTGTCTTCACTGGCTGGTGGTCTCATCCCTGTCCGGCTGACTCACATGGTTCTGTCTTTAAACTCTAAACTCACATGTTCCCTTTGTCTTCTGGATGTTTCTACTTGGATATCTCAAAAACCCTTCAAAGGTCAAGGTGTCTAAAAGCGAACTCATGACTTTCTCTGCTGACCTAAGCACCATTTAAGTTCCCTCCCCTTCTTGAGTTCCCCTTCCACCTTCTGTCCTGTCTGAGCAGACACTTGGCAGCCATCTCTGGCATTCCCCTTTCCTGCGCCACCCCTATCCATAGAATTCTGGTACTTTCTCCTGCCTCTCAATCTTTCCCTTCATCTCCACTGTCCTTACCGTGATCCAAGACACATCCTTCTTCCCTTGACTCCAATGATAGTTCTCTAACTCAGGGTCTCCAACTCCCGGGTTCACCGTACTGGTCTGTGGCCTGTTAGGAACTGGTCACACAGCAGGAGATGAGCTGCAGGTAAGCTTACCAACCTCAAATTGACTGTACAGCCGCTCCCCAGCGCTAGCATCACAGCCTCAGCTCCACCTCAGATCATAGGGCATTAGATTCTCATAGGAGCACTGGTCCCTGGTGCCAGAAAGGTTGAAGACCCCTGCAACTGGTCTCCCTGCATCTACTTGGCACCCCCTTCAGTCAAATCCCCAGAGCAGACCCACAGAATTGTGTCAAAATGCAAATCTGCTTTATTTAAATACAAATTCAATCTAGTCACTCAGCTCTTTCCCCTTCCAGGGTTTAAAAACGTCAGTGACCTCCTATTGCTTTCTGGATCTAGACGCTTATCCCTAAGGCTCACGAGCTCCTGCACAGCCTGGCGGCAGCTCGCCCCATCAGGGCAGGCAGCTCACCCTGTGGCCCTACTCTTTGGGTTCCAGCCATGGGAGCATGCCGTCCTCCTGATTGCCTGGGAGACTTCAACAGGCTATTATTGCCTTTGCCTGAGTTCTCCCTTCCCACCTTTCATGACCCAGTTTCTGTTCTTCCTTGGATCTTGACTCCTTCGTTTTTTGCTCATCTCTTTCTCAGAGACGCCTCCCCCTCCCCAGCAGGCAGATTCTTCCTTGTGCACTCTCACAGCACTTACTAAGGTGTGATATTTTATTGGTGTGATTTTTGTCCATTTCATCACCTAGACCACAAGGTCCAGGGACAGACTGTGTCTTCCTTTGCCGATCCTATGGTGCCAGGCATGTAGCAGTCATTGAGTAAATATTTATGGAATGAATGAGTAAATACTGAGTAACAAATATCGCTTAGTTGTGAGGACTCATTTTAATAACCGATTACTTATAGCACTACTATTGCCATCTAGTGGTGGCTGATCGTTATTATAGTGCTGGGCCCATTCTCAGTGATGGTCCTTTAGTCAGCAAGATTTCTCTGCGTACTCCTGGCATAGAAAGGGATCTATACTTGAGTAAGGAAAACCTAAATTCAATTAAACTTGGTTGGTTAATTCTCTTGACTCTTAGTAAAGATTAACTGTGATTCTTCGATCGCCTCAGGAATTTTTTAATAACCAAATCTTATCAACAGAAAAGCGATCAGATCTATGCAGTACTCGGAGTGAACTGAAGAAGCCTACCCAAATAAATTCAAGAACAAAGCCTGGACTTTGTACACTGTTCCTCTCAGGCTGTTCAAGTGAAGGCTTCCTGACAGCATTCAATCCAGAGCAAAGCCTTGCCTCCTTGAATTCTCCCTAGAAGTACCTAACACAAGACCGAATCCTAACAAGTCCTTTCTAATGTCCTACCACTGAGATGCCTTATAGTTCCCCATGATAACTGTTCACCCTTGTTGCAGGGAACCAATAAGCTCAACTTTGTCTCTGGTCATCTGGCCCGAGGGCATTGACAAAGTTTTTCCTTTTTGAAGAAAAGCTTACTCACGTATTTTTTAAATGTTATGATGGGTATCAAGTCACTATATTGAGATTCTACTGGGTATGTTTAAAAGATTGGTGTAACAATTTTATTTAAAAGTGCCACATTTTAATATATTGGAAATGATATAATTTGCAACGATTTAATTAGAGAATGAAAATTTGCATGCTAACTTTAAAATTGCGAAGATATCCATAGATTTACAAAGCTTTTTTTTTTTTAGGGGGCACTCCCCCTTCAAAAGTGTTTGAAGGCCACTGCTCTGTATCACCCTTCCTGTATCCTGTTGCTGTCCATGATATCAGTTCTGAATCCTGGTGTCGAGGCCAAGGATCTGAGGGTTCCCACTGGTCAGTGTCCGGGAGCTAAGTCTTCAGAGAGCTGGCAGTCTAAAAACTCCCAGAAAGGCTGAGTCTGTGCCCAGTTCCTGCCAGCATGATGGAGAGCCAGTGCCCAAATGTGACACAAGCACACAGAACTCCAGCATCTCAAAGAAGCATGTGAGCTAGACCAAGAGGCATCTCAGCGATAAACTGTGGACTGATGACCTGGGGGACTTCCTGATGCTTGGATGCTGCACATGAGCCAAGACCATCACAAAGGGAGGAGGAGAATGGGAAAGTATGGTACGAGGCCCAGTAATGTCTTAATTTCTGGCCAACCAAAGCTGTAGCATTTAGAGACAGATTTATATTGATTGAACAAAAGAATTGCTAAATTTCTTACACACCTGAGTTCGTGATTGCAGATTCACACCTACCCATGGACCATTTTGCGTACACTTTCATCAGGTTCACTGATGATTGGAAGCCATCTCAAGAATTTATGGACCAATCCTAGACTAAGAACCTTTGTCCTAAGGATGAAGGCCGCTTGAGTGTAGCATCTTCATGCCCTTTACTTTTTTCTTTTTTTTACCTGCCTAGAAGGGTTGGTTGACTCAGAAGAAACTGCAAAAAGAGAACTATATGTAGGGCTTTTCTGTTGCTTTCAGACACCATCCTTCTTTCTGAAGCTGAAAAAGGTGATGGCTGAACTGACACATCAAGAACCAGTCAAACCTAACAGCGGCTGACGGCTAGCTACATCCCCCACCCCCTTGTCCTCACCCACCCCACCCTTTGCTATTAGAACTGCACAACATGCCTGAGGCTCAGAAGAAGCCATCGGTCACCTACGTGGGATAGGAGTGCGGACAGGTTGGCGAACAATCAATGCTTCCTCCAAACACTAGATAGTTCCTTCTCTCTGCTTCTTTCCTATGACTGTATTTCAATGACAGGCATCACTTCTAAGAGGGTACATGGCATACTAATAGAATAATAGAGCATAGGGAGAGAGAATAACATTTGAATGTGGGTGGGCATTATGTAACCTTGTATGAGGGGGTTATGGTTTGTATGAGTCACTGAGAGCTTGTCACCAACACGTTGGTTTTTTGGCTGCCAGAATCATCCTACTGACCTTTGATGGATACAGAAGCTAAGGCACACATGAACTTAATGAAACTCAGTGTCGCTTTCCAAACAAAGAGAATTTTCAACCTTGGACCTCGAGTGAGGTAGCAGGAGAAGCAGCTCTGGGATGTGATTATGAATCCTGGTGTCATCACTTTACTGTGGAGAAACTGGGCAGCTGAAACTTGAGGTTTCTCCAGTATAAAGTGGGGCTAATTATTTAGGATTATAGGTTTTATAAAGTTCTGATAAATCAAAACATTTTCTATATACAGCAAGTCCTCAGTTAACATCAGTAGGTTCTGCAAGTTTAAGTGAAATGACATACTATAATGAAACCAGTTTTATCATAGGCTAATTGATATAAATGAGAATTAAGTTCCTATGGCATCTCATCAACTATATAAGGAAATGATGTTGAATGAAATGACCTTGTTTGAAGACCCTGATAAATCAAAACATTTTCTATATACAGCAAGTCCTCAGTTAACATCAGTAGGTTCTGCAAGTTTAAGTGAAATGACATACTATAATGAAACCAGTTTTATCATAGGCTAATTGATATAAATGAGAGTTAAGTTCCTACGGCATCTCATCAACTATATAAGGAAATGAGGTTGAATGAAATGACCTTGTTTGAAGACCTGCTATACTAAGTTGAAACCAAGAGACTGGGGTCTGCTCCTACTACCTGTGATGGGAGAGGGAGGAAAGGGGGACAGAGAAGAGACTGCCCATCTTGGGTTAAAACTTGGCAGGTCTTTGGCCATCCAGTGGCTTTTGATGGCTGCAGTGCAAGTATCGCCCCATCCCTGAATTGCAGCAGGCGAACAATTCAAAAGGTTTACCAGTCTCGATGAAAGGATATGTAAATCTGACTCAGTTCACTGCCTCTCTTAACAGTTCAATTGAAATTGCATCTAATTTAGGCTCATTCATAATTGTCATTGAGGAAAATAACTGCAAAAGTGGAGGAGCCCACCACAAGGCCTGATAATTACTTCACAGTGAAAACCCAACTGTAGGAACATCATGGTTGCTATGACAACCATGAGAGAAGCCTGGTTGCCCATGGTTACCTATGTTACCAGATGTCACTGGCGCTTGAGTCTTAGCTTTGAATGAGTCTTAGGAGCATAATGGGGAAAGCCAATAGGAACTGTATGAGTGGGTCTGAATGAAAGAATCTCCAAGTGCCCATGGGGATCCCCGACATCCCTTTTGTTTTGTTTTGTTTTGTTTGGTCATGATGGGTTCATGAAGAGTCTATCTCATTACAGTTCTCATTTTGGAGCCAGAGTCCTAAAATGACCCCTCCTCCAAAAGGCCTTTCTTTTTACTTTTAAAAATTCTTTGTTAAACTTTAAAAATAAGTAACAGAAATATGTGGTTCAAGCTTCAAAAAATGGAAAAAGTCTACAGGAAGTTCTCCTTCCTGTCTCCACTGCCCTCACGTCTACTCACTTCCTATCTTGCCCCAAAGGTATTTTTTATGCCTATCCAAGTCAATATAAGATATACTCCTTTTTACACAAAAGAAAGAATAATATATCATACACACTGTTCTGGACCTTGCCCTTTTCCTTATTATATCTTGAAAGAAACTGTCTCATAGCCATCCATAAAGTACTTCTTCAGTCTTTCTACCATGCAAAGTATTTCATTATTTGGATGTGCCAAATGTGTTCTGAATCTCTGTTGATGGCCTTTAAGGTGGTTTCCAGGATTTTGTTGTCACGAGGTAGCAATAACTAGCCGTACACGAATGCCAGTTTGCACATGTGAGTTATCTGTTGAATAATTTCTAGATGTACAATTGCCGTGTATATGGATTTGTCATTTTTAATTGCCATCCATAGATCTTGTACTGATTTGCATTCCCCCCAGCAATGTTTCCCCACAGACTCATTAGGAGTGTTTTGTCAAACTTTTGGATTCTTGCCAGTCTGGTAGGTGAGAAATGGTATCTCAGTGGGGTTAGAACCTGCATTTTTCTTGTACGTATTTAATTTTAGTGAACTCTCTATTCATGTGCTTTGCCTATTTTTCTGTTGTGTTGTTGGCCTTTTTAGGGAAAGCTCTTAATATAGTAGAGAAATTAGCCCTCTGTGATATGAGTTTCAAATATTTTTTTTTCTTCCAATTTGTCATTTACCTTTGAATTTGACAATATAGCATAATGGATAATAGCACAAGCTCAAGAGTCAGGCTGTCTGCGTTCAGATTCCAGCTCCGCCAATAGGCTGTGCAACTTTGGAAATTTGCTTCTCTGTGCTTCATTTTCCTAATCTCTAAAATGGGGATAGTAACACTAACCTCATACAGCTTTTGTGTGGATTAAATGCCTAATGTATTTAAAGTGAACACCGCTTTGTATAGAATCTAGTAAATTCTATATTTCACACCTATTACAGTGGTCCCCCCTTTCTCCACATGGGACACATTCTGAGACCCCCAGTGGATGCCTGAAACCTTGGATAGTACCAAACCCTATACATACCATGTATTTTCCTATATATACACACCTATAACAAAGTTTAATTTATAAATTAGGCACAGTAAGAGATTAACAGTAACCTACTAAAATAGAACAACTGTAATAACGTCTAATAAAACTCACATGAATGTGCCGAGTATCTCACTGTACTGGATTCACCCTTCTTACGATGGTGTGAGGTGGTGCAGTGGCTAAAAAAACTCACATGAATGTGCTGAGTATCTCACTGTACTGGACTCACCCTTCTTGCGATGGTGTGAGGTGGTGCAGTGGCTCCGTGGCGAGACGAGGGGAGGAATGGTGCAGGCACGGTAACGTAGCGTAAGCGTGCCGTGGGCCTTCTGGCATACGTGACGAGCACTTGCTGGCTTCTCTTGGGCGTATCCAGTATCAGTAGTCTTATGCTTTGGGGCCATTATTAAGTAAAATAAGTGGTAACACAAGCCCTGTGATACCTCTGCAGTCAATCTGATGGAGGAGATGGCTACTGAGTGACTGGTGGGATGGCAGTGTCGAGGCGGGAAGCGTCTACAGCATGAAGATGCTGGACGAAGGAGCGAGCCATGTCGTGGGTGGGGCAGAATGGTGTACATGAGAGTTCATCACCTTACTTAGAATGGCGCTAAATTTAAAATTTATGAATTGCTTATTTCTGGAATTTTTTTATTTAATATTTTCAGACCATGGTTTACCAGTGTAACAAACTGTGGAGAGCGAAGCTGTAGATACGGTAGGACGACTGTGTTATTTAAATTATTTTTATAGCTCCTGTATTTTGTGTCAGAGTTAGGAGGGCCTCAGGAAACTTTCCCTGTGCTCTCCTCTGCACCACACGTGGTTCTTTTTACATACTTCGCAGAGTGTAGCTGAGTGTTTGAGTCAGACAGACTTGAATTTCAGTGGCAGCTCTAGGACTTACTAGCTAAGGTGACCAAGTCATTTCACCCCCATAAATGAAGATTAAAGTAATACCCATTCGTAAGGTGGCAGTGGGAACTGGGGTCGTAGTTGGCGCACTGAGCGTGGATGCAAAATAAATCGTGGCCATTGCTTTTATTATAATGGTACCAGCACATTTCGGTCCATTTAATTTTACTTCTTTGTCTTTCCAGTGGGCTGTGAGTTCCCTAAGGCAGGACCTATGTCTTGTTTTGTTTCCCCAGAGATCCACGCCGAAGGGCCTCAACAAACCCATTAAAAAAGGGTAAAAAAGTATGTGGAATTGAATCGAGTCATATTGGATTTCTTCGGGCTTTTGTTCCTCCATCTCTAAAAAGTGTGTAGAGAAGCCGAGTGGCCCCTGCCCTTGGTCTGGGGTTCTTTTGCAGGATCTGGTTCTCTGAGAGGGATGCTAACTTCAGATCTGGGCTGGCTCATTCTCAAACTCTGCAGTTTCACATCCTGACCCTCTTTCCTAATAAAGTTAATTTTCTCCCATTATAAATGTTATACATACCCACTGAATAATCACGTTGTCTGCCATATAGTCAACCAGAAATTTTTCTTCGCTTAATAAGAGCATAATTTATCAAGTTATTTTGCAATAAAATAGGCCATTGTGTGATTCTTCATCATAGTTTGGTTTTTGTGGAGATTATTCAGTGATTCTTTGTAAAAACTTTAGCCATTGTTAGAAAGTGCTGGGGCAGGACAACATGGCCATTGCTTTAAGTTAACCAAACATGAGAGATTCCGGAGGGATTGCGAGGGGAAGCATGTAACACTGGGGAAGGAGCAGCTACAGAATGGGAGTATAAAACGCAGGGCCAAGCCTTGCCCCATCCATCACATAGGACACAATGCAATGGGATCGATGATTTTGGTGCCTAACAAGAGGTAGGAAACATCCATTGGTCCAGTACCTAAGTAACAAGGGCAGTTTCTTCAAATTGTCTATCTCTGTAGAGATTCTAAGCCTCCTCCTCTTCTCCCCCACACTGGGAGTGGGCCGTGGGTGGGATGCATACCATAATCTCTCTTAGTTGGCTCAACTGTAAATTAAAAAGAATATATAATTCTAATGTACACATTTTCCCTCGCCCAAGTTGCAGCATTACACACATTCTGTTATGCTACAAATTCACTTTTTGAGTTCTTAATCTTGATTTTTCTTTCAGTTGGCCTTAGTATGTCCTCAAGGAATTTTTTTCTAAAAGCAACGTGCAGGACATGTTTTCTAATCCTTGTATATCTGAGAATGAAAAATCTTTCAACTAGATATTAAAATATTTGATTGCAGCATTTCTGCTCCATATTTAATAGATATTGCTTCATACCTCTTTCTGTCTTCAAACAGCTGTATTTTGTAAAAGTCCAGAGATTATAGCTATGATTGTCAGGAAGACTAGACTGATATAAATTACTCTGGTGTTACCAAGCCACTATTGTTTCTTTTCTCTTTTTTGCCACTATTATTTCTTACCTGTATTTTTGCAATATGCCATCTTACACCCTTGTCCCCTACAGCCTAGCCTCACCCTAATAGCCAGAGTAATCCCATTAGAGTATTAAGTCTGATGATGCTATTCCTTTCCTTAGAAGCCGCCACTGGCAGCCCATCTCCCTCAGAATGAAAGCCCAAGTCCTTGCAGTCAGCTACGTTGTCCTCCAGTGTACCCACCCCCACGCTATGTTTTCTGAGTTGGTGTCTGATTATTTTCCATTTTAATCACTTGCCAAACTGACGTTCTTCCTGTTCTTCGTACTTGCCTCAGGGCTTTTCTCCTGCTATTCGCTCTTCCTGGAATAGGCTTCTCTTTCCTGTTTAAAAATCACAGATCCATACACCCCTCCCTGCTCTTACCGGCTCTTCCCATCTCCCTGGATACACTTTATCTCCATACTGCTCACAACTTCCCTGTTAGTTTACTGTCTTCCTGCACAAGGTTGTAAGCTCCATGAAGGCAGACACTTTTGTATGCTTTGTTCACAGCTATATTCCCAGGGCTCAGAACAGATGATGTTGAATGAATCAGGATCTCTTTCTCCAGGAACTCATGGCTCACCTCCTTAGTACAGAAAATGTATGTCCAGGGCAATTCCCAGCCATATTAGGAAAGGAATATTTTATTTTGGGCTTTTTTTCTTCACTCTCTATAGAGTCTTTCCCATCGTTCCTTCCTTGCAGTGCTGATATCCTGGGACACAACACTGGAATTTGATAAAATGTTGGTGAATCAGGTGTCTGTGAGTTTGGGTTATTTTTATTAGAAATAACCATAGGAGATGATGGTATCTTTTAAATTTGTTACTATCGTATAAAACACACCAGTGTTCTAGTGTTTATAGACTTAATAGGTAGGTGTGTGTGTGTGTGTGTGTGTGTGTGTGTGTATACGTATGTATATATATACATATATATATATATAAAGGGGATATTGGTTTAATCACATTTACATAATTCAGTTTTATGAGCCTATATAAATTATGTGTTGTCGACCTTTAATTTGGGCTTAATGAGATGGTTTCATTATGTTTAGAGATGTAATTATTTTGTTATGTTGTCATTGTTTTCTAAGCTTATTCATGCTTTGTCCCCCATCAAGGCCCAAGTGTCTGGCCTTCTTATCCCATATTTTTTTTAGCTGTTTTCTGGTATGAGGTTTGCAGAAGCCTGATCTCACTGAATTATGGTGTTACTAAATTGTTTAGTTTGTCCAGGGCACACTACAACTTCCGCTTTAACTCCGACTTAGATTTCCAAAAGAGTTAAACGCTGTGATCTGAAAATTGCCTCTAAAAACGTAGTTTGTAACAGGGATCTTTTCATCGTGGCCACAAGTAGAAAAGTGAATCTAGAGCTTAGCTGAGGTTCAGCCTTGGGCCCTCTAGTGTTGGATCTTGAAAATGCAGATTAATTTCGAGCAAGACATTGTGTCCCATGGAGTCCCCTAGTGCCCAGAGTCCCCTGAGGGTCCCAGGAAATCTGAAGGGAATGAAGAGGATGCTGAACAGGCTGGACTCTGGCCTCATCACATTCAGCCGCAGAAGTTCCATTTTTATATATTTTCTTCAACTTTGCAGACTGCTGAGCTCTTACTTGATACTTATTTTGGTGCTTTAAAAATAAAAGTTTAAAAAATTTTAATACTCGAACGTAAGCATATGGAATCCAAGAAGTGACTGCTGTATACATGTTTCTTTACGTCATTGGATTTCAGGATTTAGGCAGTATTTCCTCATATAAAACATATAATTTCTTGGGCTAGCCCCAAATAATGTTAACTTGTGGTGGAATCGAACATCTATATACTTTCGTTAAAAGAACATGCAACAGAAAAACAGTGTTTCTATGCTTGGGTTTCATGCATTTGTAGTCAGATGGCTAGGCTTGGGAACTCATTTGCAGTACTGTAGTTATTCCTCATAATCAAGGTCGTTGATCCTACTGCAGGGAGGGCCCAGGGAGGCACCTTGAAAGCAATTCTGAGGTTTCTGTGCTGTGGCTAGCGTTGAACTGATCCCTTCAATCCTTCGTTGGCATGGGGAGAGACGTGCAGAGCATTCAGTGGTCTGTTGTGAGCTCCCTGATCACACTGCTTGATGCATGTTCACGCCCATCACCAGTGAGGCACACCTGTGCACGCCATGGCCACCTCGTCTGTAAGGGGAGGGGATGGTCTCCTTATCTCTTTGGTTATTTTCACATTTGTGAATTTATCACCAGATGACTGATCTTCAAGTTCTCATTCAGTGTACCCTAACATCTTCCAGTGTGCTTTCTCCTCTGTGTGATGGGCATGGAAATACCCTTCTTAGGAGGTCTGGCAGATTAAATGATAATGTATATCTAGCACAGTCCCCGACACTTAGTAAGGGCCCAACAACTCTCTGTCCTGCGATTAGCTAGAATCATATGAAGTTGCCATTTTCGTTGGTAGATGTGACTGACTGTTGGTAATTTCATGTGGTTCAAGCCAATAGTTTTTCTTTCATTGTAAACTTCGGTGCCTGTGAAGGGCGCCAAGTGTGGGAAACGGCATGAGCAAAGGTCCCAAGGCAAACAGCATCCCGTCCTCAGTGGCAGCATTTTCCTGTCTCCAGGGCCAGTTTCCCCCATAATCTCACCCTTTTTCTAGAGATAGATCCATGTGCATGTGGGGCTGTGACAACCCTGGAACCACATAAGAGGCCCAAGTCCCTGGTCATCCTCGCCCTCTAGCTCAGAAGCTGGCTGTGCTCCAGAAGGGATAGTTAGGAGTGGTGGCCAGTGTCGTAGGCTTGCTCCTTCCTGGAACAAGCCTCAAGAAACTCCGGGATGTACAGAGCCACCTGCTTCACCATATAGACTGAGGAGTCTCATTTTCCTGGCACTGTCAAGGGACAAAGTCACACAGAGATCGGTGGGGTTTAGTGACCAGCAGAGGGTGAATCATTTAAAAATTTATTTTTTCCCTAGTGGTAAAAGTTAATACATTTTTATTGTGGGAAATCTGGAAAATATCCAGTAGCACGAGAAAGAAAATAAAAAGAATGGGCTAATGAGACTTTGGAGAACTTTTTTCCAAAACTCCAGAAGTAATAGGATCTAAGTGACATGAAATTCTCTTATTTTTTTATTTTTTATTATTTTTAAAAAATTTATTTATTTTTATGGTGACATTAATTAACAGAATCCAATAAGTTTTAGCTGTACATTTTAACAGTAAGGCATATATATATTTACACTGACACGAAATTCTTAAATAAGTTCCTTTTCTAGTGGCTACTGCCGCATAACAAACTACCCTAAAACTTGTGGCATAAACTAACCATTCTCTTATGTTCACAGATTCTGTGGTTGAGAAATTCAGACAGGACACAGCTGTGACATTGTCTCTGCTCCATGATGTCTGGGCTTCAGCTGAGAAGACTAAAAGCTGGGCTGACCTGACTGCAGGGGCTGGAATCATCTGGAAGTATTTCACTCACATGTCTGGGGGGTGATTCTAGACGATGACCGGGAACTCTCCAGCAGTGGCTGCTCCATGTGGTCTCTCCGTAGAGACTAGCTGGGGATTCTCACAGCATGGCAACTGGATTCCAGAGTGAGTATCCCAGGAGATGGGAAGTGAAAGCTGTCAGTGTCCTAAGAGCCTGGCCATGGTCATAGTGTCATTTCTTCTGTCGTCTCTTGGTCAAGGACTAACAGAGCCCAGATTCAACCTTGACCCCACCTCTTGATTGGAGGAATGCTAAAAAAAATGTGTGCCTCTGTTTTAAAGCCTTCACAGTTCCCTAGATGACAGTGCAGCCCAGTGGGTAGGTCAGGGTCTGGACTCAGACTGCCTGGGTTCGGATCTCGCTTCCATTCTTACTGGCTCCATGACCTCAGGCAAGTTCATTGAGGTAGAAACTATTGCTGCCTCTGTTCTCTTCTTCCTGGGAACACCAATAAGCTGTTTCCCAGACCCTTACATCCAGAGCCAAGAGACTCGTTTTAGCTAGTGGGATGGAAGTCGACATGCCACATGTCATCTTGGGTTGAGGCAGTTAAGAGTCATGTGTATACTCATTCTTTCCTGCTGCAGAGGATTCAGTGGCTTCCAGCATGGGAGGTAGTAGAGTCACAATACGGAAGGAGCCTGGGTCCCTGAATGACTGCTGACGTGAGTCATTCCTCTTGTGCCCTCTGCACCAAGGACATCGAGGAGAGGTAGGCCTTCACTGTGTTGAGCCACTGGGGTTTTGGTGGTGTTTGTGATAGCAGTTAGTGCATTACCCAACCTCTCTGAACCTGTTTCTTTATCTGTAAGGGCGGGTATTAGCTGTAGCTTCTTTTGTGTGTCCTATGAATTAAGTAAAATTAATGTATAGTAGCTGGCACATAGTAAGTGCTCATTGGATGTTGGCTGTTGTTATTAATGAAAGTGACTGCCGGTTAGAAGGGGACAGGTTTATGTCTGGGAGGATGGTGTTTTAAGAGGAATATTACAGTTGGATCGTCAGTGTCATCACCGTCATCAAGATGGCACGTGCCATTTACTGAGCACCTTTTTGGGCCAGGCTCTGTCCAAGGATGCTTCGCTTGTACTCATTTCAGTCCCCTGAGGCAGGTATTGTTAACCTCGATGTCAGGATGAGGACCCTGGAGCCCAGAGCTGCTGCTGAATTGTGCAATCACACAGGCAGCAGCACAGGCATGCTTTAAATCAGGGCTCTCTGCCTCAAATCTTGACTCCTTTACTTCAGAAATGACATCTTTGGCATTTTGGGGAAATGTGATATGTAATTAAAGAAAAAAAAATTAAATTTAAACGAGGCCTCCACCTTCTTTGCTTCTCACTGGGGATGTGTTAATGTTTTCCCTGTGAGCCCTTCTCTACTTCAAGTTGTAAGGATTGCCTTTTATAAATTAATCTGGCATAGAGCTTGGCAGCAGATATGAAAGGCCCCAGCTTCCCTTACTTTCCCAGAGGTCTGTTGCTTCTGTTTTGTTTGAACTCCGCAGCCTCTATGTGGAGTTGGTCAGTGGAAAAAGGGACTGGATTTCCAGAACAAAGTCCTTGTCTGAGTCCTGTGAGTCCCCCTTCGGCTCAGGCCTCCTGTGAGCAGAGCTATTTTAAAGTCCACTCAATGGCACAGAACCTGAGGCGAGATTATCATGCCCAAGTGGCTTTCTTTTTTCACTTGTGCAACTTGCCAGAAGCAGCTTCTAGTTCTTTATTTCTGTGTGGAGTAAGGGAACATTCGTTTGCAATTCCACGAGAATAAGAAAGTCTCCATGAAACTTCCGTTCTGAGGTGCTGGTGCTTAAAATCCTGAAGCTAGATTTGCTAGATTAACCAATGATTGATTTCTCTTTACAATTACCTGCAATTTATTGCCTCTTCCTCTCCTTTGAGATATCAATTTCGTTTTAGTAACATAAGCCACTCTGCAGACCAGGAGGTCTGAAGGTGTAGATTCGGTCATTAGCAACGTGGGGTGTCCCTGCGCTGCGTTGCGTTTATATTATCAAGACAATTCTACTTACGTTGTGCCTACTTGCCACGTATTGAGTTGAGACAGCAGGTAAAGACCAAGGGTTTATAATATTGTATATATTACTTACCCTGCTCCTCTTCTAGCTCTGATAAAATTTTAAACACAAAAAGTCTCTTCCTTTTTATCTCAGATTATTTCTCTGTCAAGGGCAATGCTTAAGGCAAAATGAATAAAATCCACTTCAACATTTAAGGTTATCTTTGAAATATTTATGCATATGTTCAGGAAAAAAGCCTTGACTATGTGCTGCTAGGACAGTGGGCTAAGTTGCTTTTCTTCTAGAATATTATTGTTATTACTGTCATATTACTACATTAGAATGGAATTTTATAGAAATTTTTCTAAAAGAAAATTTCAAAAACTATTTTGTTCTTTAAAAATAATGCTATTAGAGATTTAAAAAAACACAACTTTTTGGCTGTTTCAAAAATAACAGTAGATGGCGCCAGAGAGCCGAAGTGGGGATGAATTTGCTTCCAGGCAGGAGAAAGGCCTGGGCGAAAGGGGCGGCTGGCACATTCATCCTCTGAAGCAGTGCAGGAGGATCCAGTTTCTCCACATCCTTTCAACACTCGTTGTTTTCTGTTATTTTCTTTTTGTAATAGCCATCCTAACGGGCGCGAAGTGGTCTCTCATTGTAGTTTTGATTGCATTTCCTTGAGAAATGGTTATGTATTGATTTATTTGTGGCCACGGAGTCTTTCCTCCGTTGAGAGTGAGTGCAGCATGGGCCTGGTGGTTAGGGGTGTGGGGTTTGGTGTGCACAGCCTGGGGAGGAGTCCCAGTGTCCTCGTGCCCTAGCCACGGTGTTAGGGAGTCACAGCTGCTCCGAGCCACATGGGGTCAGGTGGGTTCATCATAACTCCTTCACATAGGCTGGTTGGACGAATCCACGAAGGGCACATATGAAGCTCTCAGCACAGTTGTTGGCATGCAGCAAGTGCTCAAAAACAGAAGCCCAGTGCCTAAGGGAGGTACTTAGGTTGATGTGGCCACGAGGGCCTTCCAGTCCCCTTCTTCAACACCCGCTTTTGCCCGGATTGCTGGCATCCTGTCGTCTTTAGTGAAGAGGAGCCCACTTTGAGCCTTTCACTAAGTGGTTTCTAGGGTTCCTCTCAGTGCCGGAGTCTAGGACTGTCACAGGGGGTCACTAAGCCAATCCCCAACTCTCAGTTGGAACAGACCAGTGTCACTGACATCCCCCTAGGCCACTGGGAGCCATTCAGGGCTCTTGGCCCACACCCATTCTTCCAGAGGATGCCACACACACCAGGGCTCCTAGGAACAGACTGGTTAGGACATCTGGATGACTCCTGCAGCTTCCATCGGCCCAAGTCAGCTTCCTCTGCGAAAGACTCCTCCCTGGGACAGTAGGGTCGGCTGATTCGGGGTGTAGGAGCCGGTGGGCTTCAAGACGAGTCGAGGCGTCATCATTACTGGAAGAAATGGGTCATCTGGAACTTTATCAAATGTGTTCACCCTTTGAAATTTGAACAGATCAAGAACTATTTTGAAATAGTACATGGAGTTCATCGAGAAGTCAGGAAGCTTGGGAGGAGAAAGAGTCTGGGCAGGACACAGATCCCTTTTCCTTCCAAAGAACCAGTGATAACTTGGCAGGGCAATTGGTTCTGGGATCTTCGTCACAAGATTTCTGTTTACTGTGTAGGAGCAGTAAATAGGAGGAGATGGTATTTTTCTGCACAGGGCAATCAGATTGCTGCAGAAACAGGCCAGCTTGCCAAGGAGGCTCGAGCTGGGGAGGGCCGGGCTGATGGGGCAGGAGCACAGAGGGGAAGGGACGGGCTGGACTGGAAGGAAGAGCAGAGACCAGGGCTGACAGTGAGATTTCAGATGGTGCCAGGAACTGCCTGAAACGGTGATGCTGTAAAGAAATTCTTCCTGGGGGATGAGAGTTGCAATAGAAGGTTCCTAGCCATGCAGAGGAGCTGAGGAGTGGGGCCTGGGAGACCCCTTCTGAGATGACACCATTACCACCTCCTTTCCATGCAGGAAGATGCTCAACCCCACACTTCCCCTAGGATCGACCGCTCGCTGCTTGGCAGAGAACATTAAAAGCATCCATAAACAAGACATCGCAGATTTTGTTGGCTTGTAAACCTTAAAGATGAATTTCCCTCACATTTTATGAGTATGGGTTTTAAGCCTTCATAATGCCTGGCCGCCCCTCTCCCAAGGTGATGGTTTGTGTTAATTCAGCCAGGAGAAGACCTCTGATGATGCATGATGACTTACGTATGGAACTGATGGAGATGATTATCTTTCTTTCGTGGATGGCAGAGGAAAGATTTTACTTTTTTTTTTTTTTTTTTGAGCTTTTTAGCTCATATGGGGTCCTCCCTTGCTCAGTGTCTGCACATTGTAAGCATTCAGTAGAGAAAAAATAGCTTTTATTGATAAATTAACAAAAGCTTTTTTTTTTTTTTTTTTGAGCTTTTTAGCTCATAGATGGGATCCTCTGTGAGACACTTGGGTGGGGATCCTGAGCTGGCAGGAAATGTGTGGTCCCCAACAGTGTGCAAAGATCCTGAGGGTTAGAAAGGATAGCTAAAATAAAGAGGTGGATTTTGAAGGAACCTCTATGGAGGGAAGGGATTGAGATGAACAAAACTGTAGGTTGTTAGAGCTGGACAAAGCATTTGGGAATGTGTGCCCCAGTCTCTTGCATTTATAAATTTGGCACCAAAACCTGATCACATTTGAGGCTTTATTCAATGTTATCCAGCAGCCTCTAACACTTAAAAATAATTCTTTAATTTACAAGAGTAAAGTTTCTTTTGTTAAGTGGGGCAGTTAAATGAAACAAGCATTCATTTGTGGCCTAATAATAACCCAAAAATTTTCTAATGCCCTAAATTAAGAAACCTCATTAAGGAATGGGGCTTTTGTTCGCAAGAAGCCACAAAGCATGGCCTGTTTTCCTCTTGCTTAGAAGGACAGCAGCAATTACAGCTGGTAGCTTAGGCAGTGATTTTCTGTGCCTTCTCTGTGCTTACAAGAGATTGGAGTCATTAATGAGACGCTAATGATCCAAACTTAACTAGAGTTCACTTCTGCCTTTCCTGGAGGAGGTGAAGAGGCCCCTTATTTATTCTGACCATACCCTGTGGAGCAAGGGGCAAATTTGCAAAAGTTGGGCAGACTAAACTCCAGCCACTTTGGCACAATGATGTCCCCGACAGGTGTGTCCTCTACAAGGTTCCCACAGCCCCAGACAATGGGCCTACATTCAATATGCTGTGGAAACCTAGTTCTCCCTTCACTGGCCTTATTTTTCTTTTGTCAGGGAATACATGACCTGAAAAAGATCTGCTCAGTCACATTCTGGTCACCTGGCTTGGCCTCAGAGTCGGATCACTCTTCCCTTTGTCATCATGGACCTTTGTTTTGAAGCAAAGGCCTGGCCTTTCTCTTTGTGCATGGGCAGTGACAATTTTTTTTCTTTCTCGGTAGATGCTGTGCCAGATCTGCACAATGTATATAAAGCCTGTAGCTAGGTGCTGGCACACAGTGGTGCCAATTGCTTTAGTTTGCGTTCCCCTAGAAGTAAATCTTGAGACAGACTGTAAGGAACTGGGAAACGAGGCATGGTGGGCAGGCAGCCATTAAAGTGGTGTCATGAAGCCAGCTCCCACCCCAGGCAACTTGAGCTCGATCTTGCGGGAAATGTAGAACCTCATAGAGAATTATCCTGTCGGACGGGTGAGGGAGCTGGGGTATTTACACTCCAGCTGTCAGTGGATGGCTGAGAGCTAATGGGCGCTGATTCCTCGAATGCCCGCCGATCTGCAGCTTTGAGAGAGCCCTCTGGCAAAGAGGTGACCCTGGCAGTTGGCAGTTAGCTGGAGCAGTAGCCCACGGGTGTGGGCAGAGCATGGACAGTAGCCATCACATCATCATCATCATTCTTTCCTTCTCACTTCTCTCATATTCCTCCTTGGTGTTAAAGTTTGTCTCACAAACTTTCAGCCCATTTCCAGCCACCAGCCATCAACTGAGATTCTGTTCCAAACTCTGTATCTTCCCTTAACTTGCCTTGGTGCCATCACACCCTGGCTGTGACATTTGGTTTTCTCTAAATTTCTTGCAGAAAGGAGCTGAGAACGCATAAGTGTGTTGCTGTGGATCGCACATGTTCCATCTGCCCAGCGGAGTGTAATCTGGGAGCAGATTGCATCGATGCTTTAAAAACTCATTTTCTAGATGTTCTAAGAGAGTAAGCAGCTTGCCCAAGGTCGTATAGCTTGTGCAGTGGCCTGTCTGGCTGCAGAGCCTGAGTCGTTTTGCTGGTGTCTGCTTCAGGATGTCCCGTCTGGCCCCTGGCTCTGTGCAGGTGGCCCTCTTCAGTGTTGGCCTTAGGGGCATCTTTTGTGAACCGCTTTCCTGTGGAGCTTCAGTACCTTCCACCTTGGCTCCAAGGGGCTGCATGTCAGACACCTCAGGAACACACACAACCCATTTTTCCCATGAGGTCCTTGGGGGATCAGAGGTTGGGAGGCCTGCAGTTGGCCCACCGTGAGCGAGGGTTGGAGCAGACCCGTGGGTCATTTGATTCTCCAACAGTGTGTTTTCACTATGTTGGGGTTTGGTGAAATAGCCACTCCCATCCGCTGCTGGATAAGTGCAAAGTGAGGACATCTCAGTGGTGGACAATACGGTTATTATCTATGAAAATTACAAATGCACGTGGCCATATGCCCAGTAATTCCAATTCTGGGGCGTTATCTCTGTGTTTATCTGTTAGAGAAAAATCCCGAGGAGCAGAGCAGTGTGCTCAGCGTGCTGTAACTTGTATAGAGAAAGAAAATGTGTGTACCTGATGACTTATGTGTGTCTCTGGTAGGACACCCATGGAACAGGAGACCCAACACAGATTGCCCTTGGGAGGAGAACAGGGAGGCAGAGGCTGGGGAGGTGGGGGAGAGGGGACTCTGTGCACCCTCTAGTGCCTTCGAATGCCAGATGCTATGGATGTATTGAGTAGTTACTCAATAAATAAAAATTTATTCTTTTTGTTATTTTTTATTTCACTCTGAGATTTAAGTTTCCTTATTTGTAAAATGAGGAAAAGAATATTTATTTCAGAGAGTGATGACTCTTACGTTCATTCTTTTATAGCACTTACCATCGCCTTTATACATTATACATTTAATCTTGGGAGTGGTTGACCTGATCTATCTGCTGCTCGAGCAGAGCACCTTGAGGCCAGGCCCGTGGTGTCACTTGCTCACCACCCTATTTCTGGGATGTGCATTTGGTGGGTGCTAAACAAAAACATTTTTTGGAATGAATAAGAAACATGTTCTTTATGCCTTTGTTATTACTGATCATAGCTTCAAACTGCAAGAGGCAGTGGTGCATAGAGGCACAGGTGGTCTAGGTTCCAGCCCCAGCCCTGCCACTGTGTGACTGTGGGCGAGTCGCTTAACCTCTCTGTGCTCCAGTTTCCTCATTAGCTGTGGAGCCACCTGCCACGGAGGATTGCCGTGAGGATACCAAGAGTTCATGCCTGTCTAAACACTTAAAACAGCACCTGGCATCGTGGAAATGTGTGGTATTTGCATGACTTTGACACTTTTACCATCATGAACATTCATCTCTGTGAGTCTGGTGAACTTTTCAGACCTTCGGAAGACCTTTAGCTGAATAAGAATGCTGCTTTGCTTGTTTCCCCTTTCAGTTCCTCCTTTCCTGGAACGTTAAGGTGCTCATTCTCTGAGTGGTCTATCTTGTTTTTCTAGAGAGGACCATCCTGGGAACAAAGGCTTCCTAACTTGGAGAACAGGTGGTCCCCAGGCGACCAGGCAGGGGTTGTAGGTGGAGCTCTTTTGTCCTTTCCTTTCTCAGCACTTGGAGTCTTCATGCTGCTCTGAAGTCCCCACAAGAAACCCCTGGACTCCTTGCTGGCCTTTCCTATGAAGCCTCGCCCATCTCATTTCCCCCAGATACAGCTTGATTGGGGTTTGTTAAAGCCCCCCACAGCGGTTCATCCTCTCCTCTCTGGGCCTTGGGGAGAGAAAGCCAGCACAGGGGGCCAAGAGCACATCACCACACCTCGGGAACCCTCTGCTTTGAGCTGAGAGACACTTTTGCTGCAAGCTTACTGATGATTATTGCTGAAAATTATGACTTGAGTGGTCCTGATGGACTCGCACGAAGCAGACGGACAGTTGGGGCCTGAAGTGCTCAGCGTGGCTCCTTGGGGTGCGGGGCTGGCTCTGTGGGAGCTTGGCCGAGCTGATGTAAGTGCACAGGGCGAGCGGCTTTGAGGACACTTTCTCAGCATCCATCTGCATGCTGATGGGCTCCCCGCAGTGCTCTTGACCCTTTGAGTTTCTGACAGGTCAGCTATGCCTATGCGGGGACTGCCTGCTGCCCTCGCCCCCCTTTCGGCTCACAGCTTGCATTACAGTCATGTATTCTGGTAGGTTCTCTTGCTGCTGGGAGGCTGGATGCTGGTGGAGGTGGCTCCTAAGTGCGAGGCATTCCCCACAGAGTCCTTTGTGCTTGTTTGAAGTGTCTCCTTGAGAAGACCCAGGCTACCTTGTGTTGGCTCATTGGTGCTTGAGCAGGTGGCTGAAACAGCCAAACTCAAGACAACAGGAGCTCGGCACACTGGTGTCTGTCTGGGCTTGGAGGCCGAAATGAATCTGCTTTCTTTTCAGGAGTCTCTAGGCACATTTGCTTTTCTTCTTGTGCCCTGACCCAGAATAACATCTTTTCACAGTAAAATGAAACTTCTGTATTTGTCCAGCAACCTCTCTCTGCCCCATGTTGCTCAGCCATGTGGAGACAGCAATAAACAAAATCACCTCTGTGTTTCAAAAACTGAAGGCAGGACAGTGAGTTGGCAGAGGCCAGAAGGAGAGAGAAGAAACCTAACCTCTTCAAAACTTAGGATCTAGTTCCTTATCTGTTGGATCCTGGGGACAGGATGGAGAAAGAGCTGGAATTTCTGAAGGTGGCTGTTTCCCTTTGTTTTGAAGTTCCCATATCCTGAGGGTCATGAAAAAAGAAAAACATTCTAGAGCTATATTTTTCAAAATAGGAAAAAGCCAAACACGCACACGCACACACACACACACACACACACACTCTCTCACACTCACACTCACTCACTCACTCACTCACTCTCCCTCCTCTCAGTCTGCTCTCTCCACACCCCACTTCCTCAAAGCAAAACATGAAGTGAAGGCCACAGAATGGTAGGTCACAGGCTGTATCTGGCTTGCTGATATGTTTTGTTTGGCCCACACAGTATTTTCTTTTTTTAATTTGAGCCAACATTTAAACAATAGGGGATTTCAAATAATAACTCAGAAAATCTGGAGTCCCTGACCACATTTGTAGTTGCAAAACCAAATGGGGCCACAAAGTTGCAAGGTGCTGGCAGCAGCTTATTATCCCATTGCCTGTCATCTTAGCTGGTCTCTGACCCCTGTAGGCATCTGAGTTGTAAATTTATGCCGTCTTTGTTGTAAAAAGGCCTGGCAACCAACTGTCATCACAGAGTTTTTCTGGATTACGCATTCTGGAGCAGTGGGTATGATTCTGATGTTCTTAGATCCTTCTCCAGATTTGTCTCCCCCACTCAACTCCTTTGACTGGTACTGTTAACCCTTTTTCTCTGTTCATGTTAAGCTTAGCAGGTAAGCTTCTGTTTGAGTCCGCCAAGACCCTGGCTTGAAGAACTTCTCTGTTTGATTTTAAATTTTGAGGCTTTGTAAATTTATGAATATTTTTACTTGAATGCTTTTGAGAAAGAGGGAAAGTATAAATGTGTAGATTTATTTGTAAACTATGGCATTTTCCCCTCAGTTTGTAATTGAAGTTTTAGATTTGTCCTACAACCTTGAGCCATGTCAGCTTAGTAATTTTTTAAATTTTTATTTTAAAATTGTAGTTGACATACAATATTCTCTTAATTTTGGTGTACAACATACTGATAGACATTTATATACCTTACAAAGTGATCGTCACTATAGCAGTTTTTTTAAGGAACTTGTCTATTCCATCTTAGTTGTATTTTTTGACATCAAGTTGCACATAAAGTTTCTTTTACCATCTGCAGGATCTATAAGTTACGTCCTCTCTCGTTTCTGATGCTGGAACTCATGTCTCCTTTTTTCAGGTTAACTTAGTGGTTCTTGCAGCTATTTGGCCGTATCCCTGCATCCACACAGACTGCCTGTGCCACCTTAGATTCCGTCAGTTCCCTCCTTTTTTCTTAAGGCACTAACCATCTTCTGGACCATGTCACAGACATTACTGGGGCCAGTCACCTGCCCTGAAAATGCTGTGTCCTCCCCCTGCTGTGCAGCCCTGCCAGCCAGCCGTATTCCTGGAGTTTCTGGTTCTCCTTGCCATTTCTGGACTTGAATAAACAGGCACCGCTGTAGTTATGGGACTTGGCATCTGCGAGATCAGGGGAGGTTCATCCTGTGGGGCGGACATTACTAAGGGGAAACAGGAGCAGCAGTGAGCTGACCAGGGCGGAGACGAGGGTGAGGTGAGTGAGGCGTTGGAGGCCCACAGTAAGAAGGCACCCACTCAGGTTGCACCTGTATCCAGGTGCTTCACTTACCTCACCCTTTTCTCTGCCCTGGAATTGGTAAATAAAGCTCCTGCCTTTCCTTCTCCCATGGACTGCTCTCCAAGGGCCGGTTTATTTTTGCAGCCCACGCGAGTCTGCATGTGTGGAGCTCACCCGCCGGCCTGGTGACCTGCTGCGTCTCTTTGTGGCTTGTTGTAAAGCAGAGGCAATACTGTATTGCTTTCCCTCCTTCCTCCACTCCTTCCCCTTTTTCCTCACTTTCCCTTAAAGTTCAGTGATGGTATCCCCTAAAGAAAGTAGAAACACCTTAATTTCTGCCTCAGGCTCTGTTCTTCAGAGGATCTAGGCTAAGGTGGTTTGAAAGTCTAAAGCAGAACACTAGATGAATTTGAATTTAAATTTTTACCTTTTAATGAGATGTTGTAATAGAAAAAATTCATTCCTATTTTTTTGAGGAAAAAGTAGAGGCCATTAATTAGATGTTCACAGGCAGAATTTGCAGTTTTCTTGGATCCATATGCCTTTTGGAAAAAATTGAGTGACCGTTTAAGAATCAGGCAATTTCATCTAGAAATCCAGATTTTTGACTTCCTTTGGAACACTGGAAGGTCTGGCAGTAGAGGCCAACAGTGGCTTAGAGTTGGACATCGGCTGCCCCCTTCAGATGGGGTGGGTATGCACAGGGCCGCGGACGCCGTCCCAGCTCTCCGCAGGGACAGGGCGTTCCTTTCCCCTCATTCATGGGGTTTGCCTGGCTCCTTGGAGACGTTTCAGAGTAAAGGCATAGGAATTGCTTCTCAGACGGCGCATGTCAACGGTGGCTAATGGCTTATAGATTGTTGAATCATCTGGCCCAGTCAGAAGTGTTCTTTGATGGCAGGAGTCAGATCAAACAATATGGAAAACGTGCCAAGAACCCTCCTGTGTATTCAGGGCAGACTATCCCTAACAAAATGACAGCTTAGCATCATTTTGCGAGGAAGCTTGGCAACAAAGCCTCTGAGAGTTAGAATATGTATACACACCCATGCTATATACTAACATACATAAAACATCATATACTGCATGTTAGTGTATACTACTGTATCATATGTTACATGTACAGTATATTACATATAGGATTATGTATGTGTTTGCATATAAACAGACACGTATATATTACATATATAGTATTGTATGAATTCTGTGATGCCTCTTGGAATGTAAGACACTGAGTCACTGGCTCTTGGCTGCTGGCCCTGGGTATAAAGCAGTAGCCAATAAAGTGATACATGACTTCAGGATGTGCTGCATCCCCCCTGCCAGTCTTCCACATTTACTTCCTCGTCTTGGTTTCAGTTGCTACATCCTGGCTATTTTCCACAAGCAACTGAGCTGATTTGTAGTGAAACAGCATGTGGAAACTAGCAGGTGATTCTGCCACTTCTTTCTTCTCAATGACCGACAGCCCCCCTCCTTACAGTTGAATGGTGCTTTAATATTTTCAAAGTGCTCTCACATCTTTTATCTCATCAGATCCCTCTCCTAGACCCGTGAGTAGGAGAGAGCAGGCAGCACCTCGACTTAAGATCGAAAGTGGGTCACAGTGAGGCTAAGCGATTTGTCTTGCTGGTCAGCAGGGCGTTTGAAGAGCAAGGACTCGGCCCCAGGTTTCCCTTGTTTTCCCACTAGACTGCAAACCTGGGACATTATCGAGCTTACTTCTTCGTGAAGCCAGGACTGATGGAAGCAGCATTTTTACAAACGATGGGATGCAGCCCGGCAGTGAAATCAATTTAATGGGTATGGCACAATCAGTGTTTACAAGTGAAATAGAATAGAATAGCTAAAATTGAAGCATGTGGCATAAAAAGGTAAACACTGTTTGATAAGACTTTAGATGTGAGTTGGCGGCTGCTGTGGTTTTCTAGGCCCAAGCTGTTGCTTGGCGGGGAACAGAGTCACGTCCCTTTAGATGTGGATTCTGGATGCAGTGAAGGCTCATCAGCACTTCTGCCTGAGTCTCGGGGAGCTTGGGTATCAGTGACAGAGTTCTGGGACGTGCTGCTCTTGCACACTTGATAATCTGGGGCAGGAGTGCTCCTCACAGGTGATAGGACCTCCAGTGTGCCTACCTGCAGTATTGGACTAACAACAATAACAACCACCACCCCCCTCCAAAAACAAAACCCAGAAAGACTGCATGTTCCTGTTTAGAAAGGCTAGAGCCAAAAAGGTCATAAGCTGCTAGCAGCCAGCACATGCTAATATGATTTTAAAGAAGGAGTAACATTAGAATGCTTCGAGCATTTGACAAGTGAATGCATGGACCACGGGGCAGACGGGTGGAAGAGTCTGTGCTGGGTAGGAGCTGGGGCAAGAAGAGAGCAGAAGCAGATGACAGTTCAAGGAGGAGGACAGGGTCAGCTCTGAGAAGGCTGTCTCATGACCAGGGCAGCTGTGGAGGGGTAGAGGAGTGTGGGACAGGTCAGGACATAGCAGCCTTGAGGGAGGGGAGGGAGCCGAGGAGCATTTCTCAAACGATTGACCAGGGAGCTTACAGGCGGTTTGCGTTGAATAGCCTTTCAAATGGTTACAAATATGGATGATTAAGTTGTCAGTTTACATTGGGGCATTGAGAAAACCCAATAAAACAAAAGCCGATCAATCAAAGAAGGTAGTTAATAAAACATAAATACACTTTTAACATGGAGCGCTCTTTCTAATTGATTGCCTATTTGACTTTTCTTGCAGATGTGCAGTGGGAGAATCCCATACTTATAAATCATAGTCGAAGGAGGAGTATTGTTTTAAGGATATAGTAGGCTCCATCTGTGTTTTTTACTGCATATGTCACAGTTTTCTCCTCTGTTGGACCATACCTCTGAGATGGCAATGGAAGTCAGTGGGAAAATGTGAGGATTTACAAACATTTGTTTTACATAAAAGTTCTCAGCCAGCAACCTAAAGAAACAGTGACATTGAAATTGATAACAGTGGTGAAATTATGATAGCTTGCTTGTGTAATAAAGGCTAAGTAACATGGAGGAAGAGACGTAAAATGACTTGGGGGGCCTATAAAGAAATAGTGGTAGAGGCTGGGGAGACAGGAGTAGGCAAGTGAGATTGAAAGATACAGAGAGAGAGAGAATCAATCTCTCTCTCTCTCTCTCTCTCTCTATCTCTCTCTCTCTCTCTCACACACACACACACACACCCACCCCAGAGAGAAAGCATGGTTTCCTAACGACCTCGACCTTCTTCTTCAGTCCTCTTAGTGACTTTTCTCCCCCTGGCATTGAACTCCGCTAGTCAAAACCCCATGGCTCTGAGGAAACTTGGTTCCAATTTACCCAATCTGACTTAGGAAACAGACTCATAAGTAGCACTAAATATTTCTATATACATAAAATATGTTAAAATACATAAATGTGTAAATATAATGTATAAAACATGCATATGTGTATGAATGTGTAAGTATATACTCTACAGACCGCTAATCAGCCCAGGACTCTTACGGAAAGGACATAAATGGTTTTGCTGGTCACATATGCACACGTGGTCCGTGACACCACCCTTGTCTGTGCTCACTGTATTTTCTTCCTCCTGCCGACATTCTGGCTGGCTTCCTTTCCTATGGCTTCACTGAGGCCTCAAGATGGTGACGGAGGAGCTGACCAGGAGAGGGCCATGGTCACGGCTGGCCTGAGGACAGGATTGGGGGATGGTGGGGTGGGAGTGTTGAGTCAAAAGCAGCAGCAGACTAAAACTTTGCGGTGCTGCTCTGTGATGGGACGCTCCGGAGAGGAGCGGGAGCACCGGCCCCCGTGCCGCACCGGTTGAAAAGTGCATCAGGCACTAGCAGCCACGCCCTCTCACTCCTGCTGAGATCTCAGTGGTGCCACAGTGGGCACTGGGAAGCGGGAGCCTCTGGAAGGGCCTCTAATCAACGGCTGGTGGTTGCCTCTCAGGGGATGTGCCAAGGAGAGGAACATTTTCATGGGGAGTTTCTTGCCTTTGCTGCTATGTGGCCCCAGTGGCCACAAAGCTGAAATGGGATTCTGTTGATAAACTACAGGAAAGGGAAAGAAAAGGGAACTATCGTTACACCTGGTGGGTCAAACCCACCTCCAGCCTCTGTCTGGTCCCTGATAAAGAGGAGGGAACATGCCTAACATGCCTGTGAGACAAAGCAGCATGTGAGACTGTCCCGCCAATGCCAGAAAAACAGAGGTCCTGAGGAGCCAGTCCTTGCTGCTCTTGGCTACTGCCCCGGGGTACATTGGGGCTGGTGGCCACTGAGACTTATAACAATTGAATTGAGCATCTGGTTAACTAAACTCTGCAATAACCGCTGGACATGTTTCAATGGTGTGTTTCTGGGTTTTACTAGCATTGGCTTCTGGGGTGTAAATTGCGTAGTAGTGTGGGCCAAAATGTCCAAGTTTGTCAGAACTTCCTAGAGGAAAATGAAATGGTGACTTCAAAATTTCAGTCCAGGGTGGTGGCTTTGGAGCAGCAATCTGGTTGGACAGGTTTGGCTTTGAAGCTCTGTGCATATAGGTCTTGCTAAGGCCAACAACCTCACACACACACAGTTGCCCGTATCAAAGAAAAATGGTGGTGGTAGTGAGTTGATGGAGACTTGGGGTGTATGCCTGAGGCATCTCATTCCCCAGCCACTCCTTATTCCCAGTAGAGTCAGCTGACCTTCAATTTGAGGAGATTCCTAATATCCAGATTTGTGGGACAGATCTCATGGTTGGTTTAAGGAGAGGATTCTGGCCACGGCACAGCTTCATTTTTAAATCGTTCTGCCTCAAAAGTTGGCTTTCTCTTTTCTCCTCCTTCCTACTACATTCTTTGGGACATGGACCTTCATAATGCTAGTATTGTCCACTCTCCTGAGTTTTCACCATAATCTGGCCAGTGGCATGTTTTTCTGGTTTATTTTCTTCACACAGGACCAGTATTGATGGACAGACTGTGGTCTTCATCCAGCTTTTGTCACCATCCTCCTGTCCTTACCCACCACAGACAGCAGCCCTCAGAATCCTTTGTAATTAATCGATAGTTTCTTTCTTGCCTGAGATACTTGTAATTTGAAAATCCTTATCAGGCTCAACGTTCTCATTTCCAGTTGAGGAAGCTGCTTCTGAGGGAGGTTAAGTAACTTTCAAAAACAGCCATTTCGGGAGGACAGTCTTTTTTGTTAATGCAAGAAATCGTATGGAAGCACACTGCGACCTCGTTATTCTCCGTTGCATGGAATTTGGTAAGAGGTGGTAAAGTGGGCGTGTGTTCGCCTGCCCAACTTACTGTCCCTTTCTTGTGGTAGAGATGGCCGGATTTCCTGGGTGGGGGGGCTCCCTTTTCCCTAGTGTATACTAATTTCTTGCGGGGGACTGTCATTCAAAATGCCCTATCCAGTCCTGGACAATGGGCAGTTACGTGCTCCAGGCTGGGCTGTCAGACACTCTTCGGGAATCTTAATCCTGAGTAGGGTTGACACACAAAAGAAAAGTGTTTGGGTTTCGTGTTTGCTTAGCAGTGGGGCCCTGCTGAGCTGATAATCATCCCCAGTCCCCCAGACTAGTAGAGGGTCTGATTTTGACCTTTCAGGGACTGATGATTCAGCTCCGTGTGCCATCCTGCAAGCCATCCTGTATCTCTCCAACAGATTCCCGTTTTGCTTAAGAGAGGCAGTTTTGGTTGCTTGCATAAGTACCCTAATTCATACTAGTGGTTACCTAGTAATGGACTTTTTAAATGAAATCATTGTCCTTGGGTTGTGTTTCATCATGGCGTTGAAAGACAAGATGGCTGAACACAACCAGCATGGTCTGTGTTGTGCATCCATGCTGGGTCGTCTCAACTCCTTTCAGTATTTACTGTCTGTAAAGACAGTGCCCCTCCCAAGATTCTAAGCTGCTTTCAGCCAACACAGAACCTGTGAGGCATGAAAAATGCCTAAGTTAATTTTCTTAACATTTACCTTTGGCTTGCTCAGATGGAAAAGTCATTCCCAGCTTTACAATTCCTTTAGCTAAATTCAAATTTTTGCTTTGATTTTGTTTGCTTTCACCCTTTTCTGGTCAGTTTGGTTAGATAACTCAATCACTTACGGCTGAAAGCCCTCATTTGCTTGTTCAGGAGGCTTGGAATGAAGGGGGAAAAGAATGAGTCCAGGAACAGTTTGTGACAGATATTAAGCCTCTGAGCTGTGGGATTTCGACATTGTTCCCAGTAATACAAACGTAGCTGAGTGGTCCAGACGCAGCAGTCTAATCCTAACTTTCTGGGGCAGGGATTAATGACTCGGGATGTAGGCTGGGTCTGGTGGCGTAAGGCAGAGCTTCTTGCCTGTGATCCTGGATGATTTTGTCAGTTACTTGCTCCTGGTCGTCCACACGGGCATCTGCTTAAAATAACAAAGGATTCAAGAAGCAAGGCACTGAAGGGAGAACTTCGCCCAGCTCCCACCCTCAGAAGCTGCTTGGACTCCTCAGTCATCTTTGTCTCGAACCCATGAGCAATAGGCTGAGGGTAGGGCTCGTCTTGTCCCTGAGCTCCATAGGGCAGGACTCCTCCGTGAGTCCTGGAGGTCCGAGGCTGCTGCCTTGGAGGGATCAGATGGAAAAGTGAGTGCCAAGATAAGTCTACAGAGAAAGATTCTATGTGGGTAATGGCCTTGGAGCCATTAGAATTAGAATGCAGGCCTACGAAAACAGGTGAGGAAAGTTATTCCAGACAGCAATGGATGCCAGCTGGTCATATGGTTACTTAGTTGTACAGTCTCACATTGTTCTTTATAATTTTCTATGTTCCTCACAATATTATTTAAATCTTGAAGGCAGGGGTCTTAGAGTGACTTCCTCGGTACCTGCCATCATGGCGATGGACATATATAATATGCTAGGTAACGATATGCACCTGATTGGCTTGGCTTTTCTGTGTTCAAATGGTGAAATGTCCTTCCCTCCGCTTACAGTTGACCTTAACCTTGACCTGTTGGGAACAAGTTATAGCCAGAAACATCACTAATTGATTGCTTTTCACTCCAACAGCTCCTATGAGGTAGACCAGGAACATTTAACTATTATAAACTGATGTAGAATTCTGTTTCTTTTCACCTTCAGCCACTGAGCAGCTGTCAGGCAACTTCAAGTCAACTCCTGGGCTTCAAATTTATTGGGTGAGTCATTGGCAACTTCTGAATGATCCCCAGTGAGCCAGTCACCTGGAACATGATTTTGAATTAAAAGCTCATGTATTTCTTGGAAGGAACATGGCATCTGTAGCCACAGAGGCAGAGAGGGGGCACTGATGGAGGCTGGCTTCTGACAGTGGTTAGGCTGGAGCATGAAATGGAAGTATTTCCAGCTAGATGGGAGAGCAAAGCTCAGAACATAAATATTTCACTTTGATGCTCATCTAAGATCAAGCTGCAACCCAGAGCTCTCTAATTCTGAGGACAAGCTAGCAGGTGGTATGCTTTCTAGTGCCGATATGTTTGATTTAGGAGAAAGTAGATGGAAACAAACCCAGAATGCCACCCCGAAGAGCTGTGGGCTGGCGGGGGCAGATCTGAGTGCTCCCGAAATCACCCTTGCAGTGCCCACTGTTAGCCTCTTGCTTTGGGGTTCAGCACTAAGGAAATGAAAGTTTCTCTTAGGATGCAGAAATTTCCCTCACTATAGATTCCTTCTTTAGGAGTTGCTCTGTCTGGAAAGCCTCTGCTGAGGAGACAGGAGGATGACGCTGTTACCAGCGCTCCGTATCTTAAAGTGAACTGACTCGGTCAGTTGTATGCCACCGCAGGGCAGGCAGATCGTGGGGAGTACATGGGATGTAGGAAAACGAACATTTATAAAGAACCTATGATGAGCCAGGCACTGTGCCAGGAATAGTACCCGCATGTCTCATTTAATCCTCACAGCTGTGTCAAAGAACTTTTTTTGAACTCAGAGGCAGAGGGTTGAGTTAACGACACCTCACTGTTGGTCAGTGCAATGTCCCTCTCTTTTTCACTTATTTTTATGTATTTTTTTCTTATTCTCAGTGTCCCCAGCCTTCCTAATGGCAACCATTCTAATGTTTGCTGTTCTTATCATTTTATTGGTATTTTTGTGTGTTTATATATTTTAAATTTACATAAATGGCATGATAGATAACCTGTTTTATTATTCCGTCCCCCCACACCACTCACCACTGTTTTTGAAACTTTATTATGCAAAAATTTCAAACATTTCAAAAGTGGGATAGTATCATGGGCTCCAAGGTACCTATCACTCAAAGTCAAATGTAAACTGAAGGCCACTTTTATTTCATCTGTGCCCCACCCATTCCCCTTCTTCACAGATTAGTTTATCAATAAACATTTTACTGTGTACCTCTAAAATCTAAATACTCTGAATTTAAAATACATGATTATATCATAGTATCATACCTAAAAATTATAAATAGTTGCTTAATATCATCAGCTACTCAGTCTGTTCAAATTTTCCAAATTGTCTCATACTTTTTTTGAGTTGTTTGAATCAAGATTCAAATAAAATTTAACACTAGGATTGGCTGATATGTCTTCTAGGTCTCTTTTAACCTATGGGTTGGTCCTCCATTCCTAAAGATGTATTTATCGAAGGTCAGATCATTATCTTCATGGAGTTTTCCAGTTGGATTTTGCTGACTGGCTCCCTGTGGTTTATCACGTTCCTTTGCCTTCTGTATTTCCTGTAAATGGAGAGCACGGGAAGAATGTATTTCAAAAAGGGACTCTTGCTCTGCTAAGAGAGAAGGAGAGGTCGCGAAAGATGAGGAATGACAAATGCCTGTTAAATTTAGCAATGTGGAATCGTGACTAAGCTAGAAAGCGCTGTTTCGGCTGTGATGGGCCAGAGCCATGGCGAAGGTCGAGGAGGGGGAGGTGAGGTGGTGGAGACGTGGGAACGTGCTTTAAGGGGACGGGTGACTCGACGTGAGGCGTGTCCTTTCGTCCCGTCCTCCTACTTCTAGCCAGGAATGTGAATGTGCTGGCTAGACAACAGCAGCGACCATCTTGGGACCACGAGGAGGACCTCCATCTAGGGACCTCAGTCCCAACATCCTTGAGCTGCTGACCCAGGGCCA